>NC_060199.1:397115-557274 GCF_021184085.1 Oncorhynchus gorbuscha | reverse complement strand
AACAGTGTGTAAATCAGCTTGCTCGCTAGCAGCTCACTTGAGTTAGCCTACAAAGTGCCATACTTTAGCTAGCTTGCTAATAATAGATTTATTTATTTTCCAAAATGTGCTTACTTACTTGAATAGGTTCTCCCTTTTTTGGGTCCTTATAAAAACAAAATGGGCAATATTCATGACATTTTGTGATAGCAAAGCGCAGCCAGCAGCCATGTGTACGAATGGAAACAAGGGAAAAAACATGTCACTAGAGCGATTTAGAACATGTTGTGACTTTTGTCTTTACCAGTGTAATCCACTTTCAATTTCAATCGCAGACTGTCGGCCACAGTTGATCAATTAAAAACTAACACTTGAAACTACTATAGGCAACAACAAACAGTGACGTACACAACATACAGCACCCCTTCTATGGGCGTGTCAGGGGAGGGTCCTTGAAATGTAACATCCAATAAAAATATTGTCTCTGGGAGCCAACAGACCATTCAAACCATTTTTGCAATAAAAAATTATCCAGACCTCCAAGGGAAGGCATGACACCAACGTCATTTGGGTGGTATGGCAACGCGAGACTAGTCCATAACTGAAAAGACATCCCTACAAGAGGCACACAAATTAGAGTGTTCGCTGCATTGATAGCTAGCCCATTTTGGGCTGTGCAATATCACAGCTATGCAGATAAGTGTTTAATATTCTAGCAGTTTCTCTGCTTGAGCATCAGTAATGGAAGGATTGTCTGGTATTTTAATCTGTAAATTACAAAAACAGAGATAAGATGAGACTTCAAAACGTGACCTTACATTCCCGCTAGTGGCAAATAGAAAAGCTGGTGGACACAGATGTTTTAATGAGAAATAAGATGTCCTTTAGAGATAACGGGGAGGGGGCGTATTAATATGTGGTGCCTAATCTTGATGTTGGGACCAGCATTGTCACAGTGCAAATTGGCTTCCTGTGAAAAATGATTTGCCACTGCTTCCCTCAGACCATGATAGGAATATACCTTCATCTTTCAGAAGAGAAAGTAGTAAAAGTGTGTAGGTATCGGGGTTGGGGTCAATTCCATCAAAATAATTTCTGGAAGTGAATTAACCCCAAACCTAGTAGGAATATGGTCTTGTCTTTATACTACCATCAGTAATATCTTATTCAACAAGGCCATGATACAGATTAGTTGTTTCGCTAACCTGTCATCTAGCCGCAGACTGTATTTTAATCTGAAATGACAGAATTAGGCTATCAAAGTCAGCTAGTAAGACTTCGTATGACATCTCTTGCATTACACTCAGGAGTCATGACAGCTTCAAGTGGAATTGTTACAATACAACAGTCCTGGGAGTAACAAGACTAGTGTGGACGACAAGACATTCTTATTTCCTCACCACTAGAAGGACCTTTAAGGTAAATATACAATATTGTTTTTTTAATAGCATAGCATGTGACAGTGACGGACAGAGAAGGGTCCTTGTGGGATGTTTTGGAACCCTGGGCTTGACTTGGCATGGCTGAGCTGAACGATGCGGAGGGGAAAGGAGCAGCCAGGTGCGGTTTTAGAGGGTGGCAGCAGCTCCCCAGAAATATGATTGGCTATCCTTAGTGCTCCCCCCATTCTCATTGGGTCAGAGCACTGTCAATCTGGCTCAGATTTTAGAGAAAAGACGGTACATTCTGTTCTGGCAGTTTAGCGGTTTTAGAGGGATGGCTTTAGAACAGTGTTTCCCAACTTCAGTCCTTGAGTACACCCAACAGTACATTTGTGTTGTGGCCCAGGACAAGCACACCTGATTCTATCTGTCAACTAATCATCAGGCCCTATCTGTGGCCACCAGAATCAGGTGTTTTGGTCCAGGGCTACAACATAAATGTGTGCTGTTGGGGGTACTCAAGGACTGAAGTTGGGAAACACTGCTTCAGGACCATGCGGAAGTCTCAGAGCCGGCGGGAATGCTATTGGATTGGCTGGTTGGCTTTAGGAATACAGCTGCAGTGATCGAACAGCGCTACTTCTTTCTATTGAGTTGACAAAAACAGTGCAAAGGTGGAAGATGTCTAGGTAACTGCGGTTTGACTTGACAGGAAACTAAACTAGTTTTTAATCTCAGTGCTGAGCTATCTAATAGGTAATTGCTGTAGGCTATGGCTTGAGTTTGTTCTAGTATGTTATGCATGTCTCTTATCGACAGAGGTGAATGAAGCAACAGCAGCCATGATGATAATGACTGGAGTATTTTTGATGTTGTCCAAATAGCATTTTTGAGCTTTTACATTCCTTGGAGGGGAAGTTACCAGTGAACACGTATCTAACTTGAATATTGATCCATTTGAATCACTTCAAATGGATTTATTTGAATAAATTAGTGCAGACACAAATTAAAAGTTGAAACAGTTGTTCAATAGTTCAAGCCAATTTTCAAAGTATATATGATACAATGTTCTATTTTCCCATGGCCACCCATGACTATTTTTTTGTCTCCCATTGGCCACCCCATTAAAACAATCCTAGAATCGCCCCTGGGAGTGCAGACACCAGGTCATTCACAGTGACTCACACACAGTTACAGCTCGAGTCACAGTGTGATGGAAAGCCAGAGGATGGGCAATTGGACACACGCACGCTTTCTCATACTGACACACACACCACAGGAGGCTACTGATGGGAGGAGGGATCATAATAATGGCTGGAATGGAGTAAATTGAATGGCAAACACCTGAAAACCATGTGTTTGATACCATTTCATATTCCGCTCCAGCCATTACCATTACCACAAGCCTGCCCTCCCCGATTAAGGTGCCACCAACTTCCTGTGGCACACACACAAAAATCACACATACATTCTCATACATGGAACTACGCTCTGTCCGGGAGAAAGTGGCTGCCCTTCAGCAAAAACAAAGGATAAGGCGCAACAAAAGGCTTAGCAGGGTCCATCTATGATCTGTAAAGTCACAGGCGGAGCGACTCATTGCTCTAAACTTCCAAACTCTTCTGCAGGAGATCCCGACCGGGAAGAACTTCTACAGCGCTGTGGAGGAGTGATACAATGGTCTCCATATGGTCCTAATGCTGGTAGCAGGGGCCGAGAGTCACGGAGGATGGATATATGTCACGGATTAGTCCGGAAATGTGTCATTACACACACCTGGTCCCCATTTCCACTGATTGTATTGTATAAATGTGCCCTTTGGTTCACCATCGTTATTGTTACTGTCAAGTTGTCTAGGTGTTATAATTATTTCAGCTCTGCCCAAACTTGAAAACGGCTTGCTCAACACGTGAAGGATGCAAAGGGACAACTCAATTCCTTTTTAGTCTTTATGGTTTTGATGCCATTTGTTGAATATGTTGAAACAGTTGATTTGTTGAATAACAAGAGGAATAGGGAATAGGTTGATAACCTTAAACAGAGATTAAACATGCATTATTTTACACAATAAACAATGCATGACACATCAACAAAGCATGGCTTTGAATAAAGTAAACATTTAAACAATTTAATCTTGCACTTCAAGTAATTTACTTCCGCAGTTAGAAAATATCCACAAAAAATAAGTTACCGCTCCTACCAGAGTTAAACATGTAAATTGTGCTAAGCACTGGATGCAACATAATAAACAATTCCAAACATTACATACCAGTTGCATCTTTAGGGTTGAACAATGAGTTGTTTGTATGTTGAGAACCCAAGCAAAGATAAGTCCAAACATTTTATACCCATGCTTATCTGCCAGGTGCGCATGTAAAAGTAGTCCCTCCAGAAATCCTGACTCAATTTTTTTAGTTCCACCCGTGTTATCTGCCCTCTTGAGGCCTGGAGTTCTTTAAAGGAAGAGCTGCCATTGTGCTCATGTTTTGAGTGTTCTGTTTTTTGACGCAACAGTTACAATGTCCGGTGGTCGTGTGAGTACCTGTGCTGTGTTGTTTTGGCTTTCATGCCACATGTATTGTGCAGATGATTACGGGTCTCGTCATGTGTGATAATCATTGTGCGATTGTGTATATATTCAAGGTACTACTCGTTCTTTTGTTTGGGTCTCAAATCTGTGTTTTGTTACGTGTTTGTTTGGTCTTCATACCCGTGTCTGTACACGGCACGCTGTAATTTGGGTAAAGAAATTTTTTAAACTATTACGCATTCCTGCGCCTGTCTCCCGAACATTTATGCCAGCGTGACAATATAACGCAAAGGACTGACCCTATCCAGCCATGAGGCACAGTGCCCGTGGAATAGAGATGTGCCTTTTGTGCCAGTGAAACATGAAAACGATTGGTTCCCCCCCATTTTGTTTAATTTGGTTAAAAACCAAGCATAGCCTACCCTCCCCTTAATCAAGGCTGGTTTAGCAGCATGATATACAGTGCATTCAGAAAGTATTTAGACCCCTTGAGTTTTTCCACATTTTATTACGTTACAGCATTATTCTAAAATGTATTAAATTATTAAATTAAAAAAACTCATCATCAATCTACACACAATACCCCATAATGACAAAGGAAAAACAGGTTTGTAGACATTTTTGCAAATTTTATAAAAATTAAATACAGATACCCTATTTACATCAGTATTCAGACCCTTCGCTATGAGACACGAAATTGGACTTAGGTGCTTCCTGTTTCCATTGATCATCCTTGAGATGGTTATACAACTTGATTGGAGAATGTGGGTATATTTTTCAGCAGCAGGGACCGGGAGGGACCGGGAGGCTAGTCAGGATCGAGGGAAAGATTAACGGAGCAAAGTACAGAGAGATCCTTGATGAAAACCTGCCCAGAGTGCTCAGGACCTCAGACTGGGGTGAAAGTTCACCTTCCAACAGAAAAACGACCCAAAGTACACAGCCAAGACAACGCAGGAGTGGCTTCGGGACATGTCTCTGAATGTCTTTGAGTGGCCCAGCCAGAGGCCAGACTTGAACCCAATCAAACATCTCTGGAGAGACCTGAAAATAGCTGTGCAGCGACGCTCCCCATCCAACTTGACAGAGATTGAGAGGATCTGCAGAGTAGAATGGGAGAAACTCCCCAAATACAGGTGTGCCAAGTTTGTGGCATCATACCCAAGAATACTTGAGGCTGTAATCGCTGCCAAAGGTGCTTCAACAAAGTGCTGAGTAAGGGTCTAAAAACTTATGTAAATGTGATATTTCAGTTTTTTTTTTTAACAAAACGAGATTAGCGATTTAAACGTATTTCAATTATTCAGTCCTATAAGGCAATCATGGTCAATGAACTAATCACTGATTATAACCTTGACGTGATTAGCCTGACTGAAACATGGCACAAGCCTGTTAATAAATTGACTATGTTAAATGAGGCCTCTTCTCCTGGTTACACTAGTGACCATATCCCCTGTGCATCCCACAAAGGCAGAGGTGTTGCTAACATTTACGACAGCAAATTTCAATTTCCCCCCCAATTTCCCCCCCAAATTTCTTTTGAAATTTAATATTATCAATCATAGTCTACTGCTGGCAAAACACATGTGTTATGGCTTTACACCCCCTGCTAAATTGTGTATAAAGAGTTACCTGTCTAACAGAACACAGAGGATGTTCTTTAATGGAAGCCTCTCCAACACAATCCAGGTAGAATAAGGAATTTCCCAAGGCAGGTGTCTAGGCCCTTTACTTTTTTCAATCTTTACTAATGAATTGCCACTGGCTTTGAGGAAAGACAGAGTATCTATATATGCAGATGACTCAACACTATACATGTCAGCTACTACAGAGACTGAAATGACTGCAAGACTTAACAAAAAGGAATAAGTTAGTCCTAAATATTTCTAAAACTTAAAGCATTGTATGTGGGACAAATCATTCACCAAACCCTAAACATCAACTAAATATTGTAATAAACAATGTGAGAATTGAGCAAGTTGGGGTGACTAAACTGCTTGGATTGTCATGGTCAAAACATATTGATACTGAACATTCCGAGAGCGAAGCGAGATGGGTGGGGCTAAAGCTTGAGAGGGTGTGAACAAAGCTGAATGGGTGTAGACAAAGACGAGCTCTTCACTAGGTACCAAAACATTCAAAGGCCATTTTCTCAAAAGTGAGTTTACAAGTTTATCAACTGTCAAAGCAGAATTACTTTCCCATTGCTCCTCAAAAATACAGTTTCTACTTTTATCCAATTTAAAAAACACAATTTCAAATTTTGCTACGTTAGACCGATTTGAGCCGTTCGGTCACATTTACTCCTGAGGTGCTGACCTGTTACACCCTCTATAACCACTGTGATTATTATTTGACCCTGTTGGTCATCTATGAACGTTGGAACATCTTGAAGAACTATCTGACCTTAATGCCCATGTACTATTTTAATCTCCACCTGGCACAGCCAGAAGAGGACCGGCCACCCCTCAGCGCCTGGTTCCTCTCTAGGTTTCTTCTAGGTTCCTGCCTTTCTAGGGAGTTTATCCTAGCCATCGTGCTTCCACATCTGCATTGTTTGCTCTTTGGGGTTTTAGGCTGGGTTTCTGTACAGCACTTTGTGACATCAGCTGATGTAAGAAGGGCTTTATAAATACATTTGATTGATTAATGTAGTATCACGGCAGGCCTAGGCTATATTTTGCTTATTGAGAACGTGCCTCACAAAAACAATACAATTTACGGGAGCCTAGTATTTTGCATTTTAGGAGAAGTGCGATGTATAAAGACATGTAGGCTAGGCTCGTGGAAGCCAATTACAACAATGTTGACTGCCAACACTGCAAACATTGGCTATTGAGCAAACAATGGATGATTTTTTTTTACTGTTGCTATTACTCAATCCACAATGGACCAGGACTAGAATATTCTCTGCCTCCAGCCAAATGGGATTTGATGACAACGCAAAGACCGTCAATAACCTACAGAACTTGAGACAAATATGGTCAACAGTATTAAGACATGGAATGCATTGAATGGCCAGTGAGTGGAAAGCCCTCCTCACACCTAGAACTTGTTTATTCATCAAAACCCAGCCCTTTCGCACAACCACCAGACTCTGTTCATAATTCCAGCTGTGAAAATAGCAACAAATATTTCTGACACACCCCCGGACCTATAGCGCTAACACCAGCGTTTAGATTTACTATTGTGTAGGTTTGTTAAAAAAGAGTCACTGGTATGACATACTCTGGGATGTGTTATATAATGAATTGGATAACTGTGTTGAGCCCCCTTTTTTTAAATTTTCCCCTAAAATGACATACCAAATCTAACTGTGTCACGTTCTGACCTTAGATCTTTCATTTAGGTCTTTGTTTTAGTATGGTCAGGGCATGAGTTGGGTGGGTTGTCTATGTTCGTTTTTCTATGTTGGTTTTTGAGTTTGGCCTGGTATGGTTCTCAATCAGAGGCAGGTGTCGTCAGTTGTCTCTGATTGAGAATCATACTTAGGTAGCCTTTTTCCACCTGTGTTTCGTGGGTGTTTATTTTCTGTCTAGTGTGTTTTGTCACCTTACAGAACTGTTTCGGTTTTGTTTCTTTCTCTTTGTTATTTTGTTTAGTGTTCTGAGTTTAAATAAATATTATCATGAACACATACCACACTGCGCTTTGGTCCTCACCTCATTCCAATGACAATCGGGACAAACTGCCTGTAGCTCAGGCCCTGAAGCAAGGATATGTATATTCTTGGAACCATTTGAAAGGAAATACTTTGAAGTTTGTGGAACTGTGAATTGAATGTAGGAGAATATAACACAATAGATCTGGTAGAAGAAAATTCAAAGATTTTTTTTTCAAACAGCATATTTGAAATGCAAGAGAAAGGTCCCAGTTCTAGCCATCACTATGGTTGTAATTCCGATGGTGTCCACAAGATGGCATCAGTGTATGTGCAAAGTTTCAGACGGATAACTTGAAGTATGAGCGTTGTCCATGACATTTAGTGTGAAGTCACCCAGAACCATTTGGCAAACCATGAAGGAGAAGTTGCATTCATATTACATTTTTTCTGCAAGAATATCATCAAATCTGTGTACTTGGACTTTGATTTAGCTTTTCCAGTATTAGTAGCCATATTATAAGTTGAACATTTGCAAAACAACCAGTTTTCATAACTTCATGAATATTCTTATAATTTTTGTCCAAAAGGAAAAGGCATGCTGTCGCAAAAGGTTAGCACCTACATTTAGGAGCTCTCCTCAAACAATAGCATGGCATTTTTTTCGCAGTAATAGCTACTGTAAATTAGAGAGTGCAGTTATATTAACAACTATTTAAACTGTCAGCTGATATAAGACATTTATATGTACCGACATTTGTTGTTTCTATAAAATCTGCGATCTTGACACAAGGCGCTGCATGATTTACAACTGTCCCGTTGATGGGACGCCGATCCCTAAGAAGTTTTAAGGGGAAATCTGTAAATGCATTCAGAGAAAAGAAATAATAAGTAAACCCTTCTGGACTAAGTAAACAGATGCATTGTGGTCATAGATTAGGTTGTGTGAAGAAAGGTTTCTAATGTGAAACGGAAATAAAAAGAAGGAAGAGCTACGAAATTAATTTAAAGCTTGTCAATATAATTTTTTGAAAAGATTACAATCTATAAAGCGTAGATTTAAGTGTAGATTTAGGCAGGCATTATAGTTGGAACGGTTACAGACCAATAACCCACAACCGTTTTAGACTTAAGATAAATAAGTTAGCCCTTCTATGTTTGAGTTTTTGAAAGAAACATGCTCTTGTAAGGTTGAGTTAGAGGAGGACATAAAGGATTCTTACAGCCATAACCACTCTCTGAATTCCAACACTAGAGGACATAATGGTGGTTGAGCTGGCAAAAGCAAAGAAAGCCATAGGAATCAATGACTTATCTAATGAAGTTTTGAAGTCACCTGTGTACAGGTAAATGACATGAGGACTGGATGGTTTCTCACTCTGTTTGCAGTCAAACAAGGTGATGTGCCCTTTTAGTAAATGACTTGGCCCAGCAAATCAAACATGCTAATTTATGGGTTAATGTACATGACACAACTCTGGGGATACTAGTGTCCGTAGACAATATTGTTTTCAATTTCTTGCAGAGACTGAGCACGATTTGCAATGTATGTTGAACACTGTCAATCTCTGTTGTACAAAGTAGATATTAATGATCAACCAAGTTAAAACCCAGATGATGCACTTCAGAAAAAAGGGTAGTGTAGGAAATATGAATTACTTTTCTTTGGAGCAATACCCTAAGATATCCTTTTGGATGAATATATGACCTTTGAGGAGGGTATAAAGCCCCTTCTGCAAGTAGAGTGTTGGGGTCTGTTGTTATTTTACATATTCATGGCTCTATAATTAATGTGTGAGTGTGTCAATTATTGAACTATACTGCTGGAATCTAGGGTTGTAAAGAAGCCAAAACAGCTAAGTCTATTCAAAACAGAGCCATAAGATGTTTCCTTGGAGTGTATAAGCTTGCCCCAAATTAAGATGCAATCTCAAAATTATCAAAAACAAGTTAACACTTACTGTAGTTACAAAGAAAAATGGTCAACTGATATATATGACTAAAGCCACAGGTAGTGGGTCGGGTGGTTTGCTTTGATGTGCTTTGTCATAGAGAAACTTATAAGAAGGAATATAAACCTCTTACCAGATCATATCTTATCACAGTCATTAATGTTGAAACCCTAACTTTTTTAAATCTCTGAGATACACTTTACCTCAACCTTTACGGTCTTCTAGTGCAACTCTAAAAATTACATTTCCACTGAGCCATACTCAATGCCACACAGTACGCACAACACAGTCACTCCTTTGGGCCATCACACGTTGTTCATGACACAAGGCAATGAAGGCATGAGCCTAACTGTATGAGTCACTGCCCATGTTTCTAGTCGTCGCATTTGTGCCTTTGTTATGTAGGCTATAGATCGTCATTGGTTATTTAAAAGTGAAGCGTTTTAATTCGAGCAAAACATTTCAGACAGCACTAAAGTCATATAGCCCCAATCTAACGCATTACATCATGCTGTCGACCAGGTGTGTGTGTGTGTGTGTGTGTGTGTGTGTGTGTGTGTGTGTGTGTGTGTGTGTGTGTGTGTGTGTGTGTGTGTGTGTGTGTGTGTGTGTGTGTGTGTGTGTGTGTGTGTGTGTGTGCGTGTGTGTGTGTGTGTGTGTGCGCATGTACTGTATGTGTGCGCCATAATCCATGAGGGATGATTCAGTGCAAGGTAGTTCTGTCTTCACACTGATGTGTACACCGGGTAATGAAATGTTCCCTTCAACTCAGCGTCAGCTATTTTTTGTTTAGCACACACAACCATGGACTGCAAGGGGTATTCTTTCCAGTTGGTTAGCTCCAAGCCTATGGCAGATGTAGTCTCCCAAATAGCACCCTATTCCTTATATAGTGCACTACTTTTGTCAGGGCTCTGGGCAAAAGTAGTGTACTTTATAAGGAATAGGGTGTCATTTGGGACGTAGCCTGAAACATAATTAATACATTATACAACGGGTGGGTCTAATCCTGAATGCTGATTGTTTAAAGCGCATTCCAGACGGTGTCTATTCCTCAAGTTACCACCGGCTAAATCTATGATGTTAATATGCCTATTTACTCTGTTTCTCCATCTGAATCCATTGTCTCATCAACCCAGGCAGGGAAGTTATAAACTTGATCTCCACTATAAAAAATAATCTAGACATTATCTCACATTTCTTTTAGACTAAAATTTCAACAGCAGGAGATTTGTATAAAACTGACTGTGTCTCTCCGACATTTGCAACATTGTTTCAATATTCAAATTCGATCTCCAACTGTCCCATAGTATTGAATGTGTCGGGAGTCGGGACGAGAAAGAGGCAGGCAGCGTTTCTCAGCCATTTGAAATCATGAATCAGTTGGCATAATTTTATGGATATATACAAAGAAATGTCAATAGAAAAAAGGTCAAACGAAGTGCAGCTAGATTGCAGTCTTACCAGCTTCAGTTTGAAGTGATTGTGTTAGCTGTTTTGTTGGTTAGCTCCTCTGATCAACAGTGTCCTGATGAGAGAGCACATTTTCTATGCCAGTCAAAATCGTGCCTCAATAGCTCATTGTTATGGATGTATCCCAAAAATTTTTACTAGAAAAGAGCTTAAACAAATACAGCTACTGTTGTTGTTTTGTCTGCACTGTTTGACGTGACTGTAAATTAGCCATAAGTTCAAATCAATTGTTATTTGTCACATGCGCAGAATCCAGGTGTAGACCTTACAGTGAAATGCAAACAAACAAAAAAATACTTACGAGCACTTAACCAACAATGCAGTTAAAAAAAAAAAAAAAAAAAGTTTCATTAAAAAAATTAAAAATTAAAGAGCAGTAAAATAATAATACAGAGGCCTTATACTGAGACACATCTCAACATCATCTGCTCAGAGGAGACTGCGTGAATCAGGCCTTCATGGTCAAATTGCTGCAAAGAAACCACGACTAAAGGGCACCAATAAGAAGAAGAGACTTGCTTGGGCCAAGAAACACGAGCAATGGACATTAGACCGGTGGAAATCTGTCCTTTGGTCTGATGAGTCCAAATTTCATATTTTTGGTTTCAACCTCCATGTCTTTGTGAGACGCAGCGTAGTGAGACGCAGAGTAGATGAACGGATGATGTCCACATGTGTGGTTCCCACCGTGAATCATGGAGGAGGAAGTGTGATGGTGTGGGGGTGCTTTGCTAGTGACACTGTCTGTGATTTAGCTTAGAATTTAAGGAACACTTAAACAGCATGGCTACCACAGCATTCTGCAGCGATACACCATCCCATCTGGTTTGCGCTTAGTCCCACTATCATTTGTTTTTCAACAGGACAATGACCCAACACACCTCCAGGCTGTGTAAGGGCTATTTGACCAAGAAGGAAAGTGATGGAATGCTGCATCAGATGACCTTACACAGCATGGCCTCCACAATCACCCAATTGAGATGGTTTGGGATGAGTTTGACCGCAGAGTGAAGGAAAAGCAGCCAACACTGTTGGAAAAGCATTCCAGGTGAAGCTGGTTGAGAGAATGCCAAGAGTTTGCAACGCTGTCATCAAGGCAAAGGGGTGGCTACTTTGAAGGATCAAAAATCTAAAACATATTTTGATTTGTTTAACAGTTTTTTGGTTACAACATGAATACTTATTTTCCACCATAATTTGCAAATAAATTCATTAAAAATCCTACAATGGGATTTTCTGGATGTTTTTTTCTCATTTTGTCTGTCATAGTTGAAGTGTACCTATAATGAAAATTACAGGCCTCTCATCTTTTTAAGTGGGAGAACTTGCACAATTGGTGGCTGACTAAAAACTTTTTTGCCCCACTGTATATATATATATTGTTAATCTGTAGTCTAGGACCCTATAAATGTAGATTTGCAGTTGACACAAGTGGTAGGCCTGATCACCGACAACAATGAGACCGCCTATAGGGAGGAGGTCAGGGACCGGGCCATGTGGTGCCCAGGACAACAACCTCAACGTGATCAAGACAAAGGAGATGATTGTGGACTACAGGAAAAAGAGGACCAAGCACCCCCCCTTCTCATCGACGGGGCTGCAGTGGAGCAGGTTGAGAGTTTCAAGTTCCTTGGTGTCCACATCACCAACAAACAATCACCAAGACAGTTGTGATGAGGGCACGACAAAGCCTATTCCCCCTCAGGAGACTGAAAAGATTTGGCATGGGTCCTCAGATCCTCAAAACAAAACGTTATACAGCTGCACCCATCTCTTTAAGGAATCACATGTGGTCATGTGCTAAAGACTAAAGGTGGTAGTAGCCTACAATAAAGAAAAATTCCAGGTAAACAAAGTGTCCAGATAAAAATATTAGATGACTCTTACCCAGACACACGTATCTAAGTTGATGGGTCATGTGAAAGAAACGCTATAACCCCCAGCCACATCTAGTGGTGGAAAAATGACTAAATTGTCATACTTGAGTACAAGTATAAATCATTTCAAATTCCTTATTAAACCAGACAGCACAATTGTATTTTTATTTTATTTTTATATCCAGGGGTACAATGTACTTGTGTTTAGTGAGCCTGCCAGATCAGAGGCAGTATGGATGACCAGGGATGTTCTCTGTTTAGTGAGTCCTCCAGATCAGAGGCAGTAGGGATGACCAGGGATGTTCTCTGTTTAGTGAGTCTGCCAGATCAGAGGCAGTATGGATGACCAGGGATGTTCTCTGTTTAGTGAGTCTGCCAGATCAGAGGCAGTATGGATGACCAGGGATGTTCTCTGTTTAGTGAGTCTGCCAGATCAGAGGCAGTATGGATGACCAGGGATGTTCTCTGTTTAGTGAGTCCTCCAGATCAGAGGCAGTAGGGATGACCAGGGATGTTCTTTTGATAAGTGTCTGAATTGGACAATTTTACTGTCAAAATGTAACAAGTACTTTTGGGTGTCAAGGAAAATGTATGGAGTAAAAGTACATTATTTTCCTTACAAATGTAGTGAAATAAAAGTTGCCAAAAATATAAATACTTAAGTAATGTACAGATAACACAAAAAACAACTTAAGTACTTCACACAACTGCCCAAATGCCTCCACACCAGTACATTAGCATACTTTATATACTGTTACACACGCACTTATCACATAGTATTCTATACATAAGTTAAGGTCATGCAACCTGAGTGAGGTGCACATGTAGAGTACATAAACAGATGCATGCGCCATATATTTATGAGGTGGACACTTGATACGGTCACATGATATTGTTGTGGTGTGTCACAAAATCATGTTACGACCACACATATCAATATGAATTGTATATATCGATATTTTGCTAAGTCTTGCTAAGTGGATGGTCTCTACAGAAGGTATAAACGGTACAGCCGAATGGTTACTTGCATAGTACAAATATCAGAAATAGTGTCAATGTAAATAAAATATACAGTATGTACAAGAACAATATCAGTGATAGACAAGGTGCATACAATCAGGGGTAAAGTGGCTGAGCAGCAGGATAAAAAAAATTATGCAGAAACGTATGGCGTGTGTGTTAGGAGAGAGTAATTTGAATAGAGTCACTGCATATAGTGATGATGACTGGTCAGTCCAAACCACGCATGAATAAGGGAAGCTATATTTGGAGAGCCTGTTTCTGTCCTGCCCTTGACTTTGGTGCAGGGCATGTGATGTCCGTAGCTTCCTCGTAGCAAAACTCCCTGATCTTATCAAAAAGATAGTTTGTCTAGTTGTGTCCAGTCCAGGTGGTGCTTGTACAGGCAGACCGTCTTTGGGAGGAAGGATGTCAGTGTTGCGCAGCAGCTGAAACCTGGTCCCGACTGAGTCCGAACGCTCCTTGGCGACAACACCAGGCTCCAGTGATGTTGACCGTCACAGTGCTGTCCTTCACAACACCAGCAATCTTAGAGAAAGTGTTCACTCTGGTCTTTCTGAAGCGCTGCTGGATGAGGCCAAAGCACAAGTCAGGGGCAAACTTGGTGTGGCCTGTCATCAGAAAGTGAAGGTCCAGATTGTGGTGGAGCTTGTGCATGGTTCACCAGGCACAATACCAGAGCAAACTTGTTCTTGTTTGGCAACTGCAGGTCCACAAGTGTTTTCCGTAGTTGAATAAATGGTGCATGTAGTTGATGACTGCACTGCTGTCTTTGCTTGGTGAAAAAATGGTGCAGCCGGCTAGCTAACAGCAAGCTTTAGCTTGCACTGAAAACAACTTTCTGACCAAATTAGAAACGTATAATATCTGTAGCTAGATTCATACCTGTATACATGGATGAAAGATTAATGGCAGACTGCAACTCCTTTTATAAGACATCCGGTGTTGTTTCCATTTAGTTTGCACAGCTTGTTTGGCTCGTTGTGTTCCACTAATTTCAAAAAGTGTTATGGAACGACGATCGTCCAGAAAGTAGTCCATCACATCATTTTCCCCACTGACATTTGCCGATAGCTCCTGATAAATCCAGGGCAGCAATGTTATTGAGAGCAGTAGCAACATACTTGCAGTTCTCCATGGCTAACATAATATATATATATTTTTTTAAATAGTACGAGCAGCTCATTTTATAGACACAAGATACAATGTCCAGCCCACTCATTATCTCAGCCAATCATGGCTAGCGGGAAGGTTGCTGCTTTTTCTGTGGCTAAACCAACAAGGCTCGTAATTTAACAATTGTATTCGTATTTACAGATGACATACAAGTTTGATATTAAGGCACATGAAAGTTCACATGTTCGAGAAGCCATTTCTGCCAAAAAAAATGTTTAGTTCAAAAGGCTCTCCTGTGAAGTCGTGACTTGCGACATACGCCTAGTTTCCTGAATCGGATCACATATTACCTCGACTAACCGGTGCCCACGCACATTGACTCTGTACCGGTACCCCCTGTATATAGCCTCGCTACTGTTATTTTACTGCTGCTCTTTAATTATTTGTTATTTGAATTAAACATTTTACTTATCTATTTATTACTTTTTCTTAAAACTGCATTGTTGGTTAAGGGCTTGTAGGTATGCATTTCACCTGTTGTATTCGGCACGTGACAAATAACAATTGATTTGATTTTGATATCCCATTACAGGCTCTTCACAGCATCTGTTGGCTCTTCCTAATTTGCTCTAATCTTGAGAAATAGTCACATTGGGAAAAGCCTATAGTGGCCATCTTGGCCTATTTTACTAGCTATGTTAGTAGATCATAATAATTTTTACTGCATTTTTTGGAAATTAGACAAGTGGCTTAGGAAATTAGGTGTGTGCTTGCTGTAATGGTTGGAGATCTAGTAATATCAATGTTAATTTCTGACCGTAGTTAGGCTTCCATCCTATTGGCGACAGATTTTCATGTCAACATTCTAAAATCTGCATAAAACAACATGTAAATTATTCCACCAGAGATGTTTCCATCAAACTGACTTATTGAGAATAAAATACAAAAAATAACTTCCATCGCATTTTCAACTCTACTGATGGTTTTGTCACAAAACTGATGACTTTTCACATTTTTTTATGTTACAGCGTTATTATAAAATGTAACCTCATAATGACAAGGCAAAAACAAGTATTCATACCCTTTACCCTGTACTTTTTGAGGCACCTTTGGCAGGAATTATAGAATTGCGTCATGTTGGGTATGACGCTACAAGCGTGGCACACCTGTATTTGGGGAGTTTCTCCCATTCTTCTCCTCAGATCCTCTCAAGTTCTGCCAAGTTGGATGGGGAGTGTTGCTGCACAGCTATTTTCAGGTCTCTTCAGAACTGTTCGATCGGGTTCAAGTCTGGGCTCTGGCTGCTGGCTGGGCATTCAAAGACATTCAGAGACTTGTCCCAAAGCGTCTCCTCCCTTGTCTTGGCTGTGTGCTTAGGGTCATTGTCCTGTTGGAAGGTGAACCTTCGCCTCAGTCGGAGGTGCTAATGGCTCTGGAGCAGGTTTTCATCAAGGATCAATCTATACTTTGCTCTGTTCATCTTTCCCTCGATCCTGACTAGTCTCCCAGTCCCTGCTGCTAAAAGATATCCCCACAGCATGATTCTGCCTCCACCATGCTTTACTGTATGGATGGTGCCAGGTTTCATCCAGACGTGACGCTTGGAACTCAGGCCGAAGAGTTCCATCTTGATTTCATCAGACCAGAGAATCTTGCTTTAGGTGCCTTTTGTCAAACTCTTATGTCTTTTACTGAGGAGTGGCTTTCGTCTGGCCACTCTACCATAAAGGCTACCATAAAGTCCTGATTGGTGGAGTGCTGCAGAGATGGTTGTTCTTCTGGACGTTTCTCCCATCTCCACAGAGGAACTCTGGAGCTCTGTCAGAGTGACCTTTGGGTTCTAGGTCACCTCCCTGACTAGGACCATTCTCCCCTGAATGCTCAGTTTGGCCAATCGGCCAACTCTAGGAAGAGTCTTGGTGGTTCCAAACTACTTCAATTTAAGAATGATGGAGGCCACTGTGTTCTTGGGGACCTTCAATGCTGCAGAAATGTTTTGGTACCCTTAAGCAGATCTGTGCCTCGGCACAATCCTGTCTCGAACCTCCATGGACAATTCCTTCGACCTCATGGCTTAGTTTTTGCTCTGACACGCACTGTCAACTGTGGGATCTTATATAGACAGGTGTATGCCTTTCCAAATCATGTCCAATCAATTGAATTTACCACAGATGGACTCCAATGCAGTTGTAGAAACATCTCAAGGATGTTCAATGGAACAGGATGCACCTGAGCTCAATTTCAGTCTCATAGCAAAGGATCTGAATACTTATGTAAATAAAGTATGTGTTTATTATTTTCAATAAATTTGCAAACATTTCAAAAAACCTGTTTTCGCTTTGTCATTATGGGGTATTGTGTGTAGATTGGTGAGGCAAAAACATTTATTTCATTCACTTTAGAATAAGGCTGTAACGTAACAAAATGTGGAAAATGGAAGGGCTCTGAATACTTTCTGAATGCACTGTATATAGCAAATGTGCCCACTCTTGTCTTTGCACGTGTGCTGTAGCCAACAGCTACGGGTAGGCTACCTACATAATTAAATTATTATGCTGCGAGTGTGATTATTTTTATTTGTCAATTGGCAGCCAAGCATCAATCATCATGTCAAAAGAATAAGTACCTTGATATTTATTGGAAAGGAACATCAAGCTCATCACTGTGAGCTTTACCAGCCTGTGAAGTTCATCATCAATGATTTAATCTGTAGCCTAATACACTGCATGCTTTCCCAAGTCATAATGGGAGGATCACACCACATATCATTGAGTGACTCCAAGTTTACTTTAATATGGTGGTTATTATACTAGTATTTGCACATACAGTGGCTTGCGAAAATATTCACCCCCCTTCGCATTTTTTCCTATTTTGTTGCCTTTGTATCATTTGATTTAAACAACATGCCTACCACTTTGAAGATGCTAAATATTTTTTTTTGTGAAACAAACAGGAAATGAGACAAAAAAAATGAAAACTTGCCCTGGTCATTGCCCTGCTGGAAGGTGAAACTCCATCCCAGACTCAAATATCTGAATTTCCCTGTATTTAGCACCATCCATCATTTCTTCAATTCCGATCAGTTTTTCAGTCCCTGCCGATAAAAACATCCCCACGGCATGCTGCCACCGCCATGCTTCACTGTGGGGAGGGTATTTTCGGGGTGATGAGAGGTGTTGGGTTTGCGCCAGACGTAGCTTTTTCCTTGATGGCCAAAAAGCTCAATTTTAGTCTCATCTGACCAGAGTACCTTCTTCCATATGTTTGGGGAGTCTCCCACATGCCTTTTGGCAAACACCAATCGTGTTTGCTTATTTTTTTTCTTTAAGCAATGGCTTTTTTTCTGGACACTCTTCCGTAAAGCCCAGCTCTGTGGAGTGTACGGCTTAAAGTGGACTTATGGACAGATACTTCAATCTCCGCTGTGGAGCTTTGCAGCTCCTTCAGGGTTATCTTTGGTCTCTTTGTTGCTTCTCTGGTTAATGCCCTCCTATCCTGGTCCGTGAGTTTTGATGGGCAGCCCTCTCTTGGCAGGGTTGTTGTGGTGCCATATTCTTTCAATTTTTTTATAATGGATTTAATGGTGCTCCGTGGGATGTTCAAAGTTTCCGATATTATTTTATAACCCAACACTGATCTGTACTCCTCCACAACTTTCTCCCTGATCTGTTTGGAAAGCTCCTTGGTCTTCATGGGGCCGCTTGCTTGTTGGTGCCCCTGGCTCTGGGGCCTTTCAGAACAGGTGTATATATTGAGATCATGTGACGGATCATGTGACACTTAGATTGCACACAGGTGGACTTTACTTATTAACTAATTATGTGACTTCTGAAGGTAATTGGTTGCATCATAACTTATTTAGGGGCTTTATAGCAAATGGGGTGAATACATATGCACACACCACTTTTCTGTTTTTAATTTTTTAAGAAGTTATATTTTTCATTTCACTTTACCAATTTTGACTATGTCCATTACATGAAATCCAAATATAAATCCATTTAAATTACAGGTTGTAATGCAACAAAATAGGAAAAATGCCAAGGGAGATGAATACTTTTGGAAGGCACTGTAAAGGTGTTTCTACCGCCATTTATCGCATTTTAACAACAAAAAGATCCCACCATATCGAACCGGCAAATTTTCCGTCGACATGTATAAAATTGGACCGGCATTTCCTGTTTCCATCATCCCAGTCGTGATTATTTTCACGAGTCAGGTAATTCATGAAATGTTTGGAAGGAAACCTGGTTAATGTGCTGAATTGTTTACTATGTTTGATATCATTTTTATTTTGTGTAAAAATCATTAAATGCCAAATGTATTTGAAAAAAAATATTTAAAAAAAATCAGAACAAGGACTTTGCATTTTCTTCATCAGACACCTAGGACAGCTTGGTGACATTGAGCATCATATCTCCTGACTGAATGGTGCAAGATTATGATAATAAAGTGGCCTTACATAAGCATTTAAGATATCTCGGCATTAAAATACACCAGTAGGTATTTTTCCTGTTTTCTATAGTGTGACTAGCTGTTGAAAATATTTCCTAGTCAGACCATTACTCTGTTTCAGCTGGCTGATAGGCATTTTTAGATTGGTTCTGTTTGGCGTAGCACAAACATTTTCAACCAACCTTAAAAATACTTCCTCAATTCCCGACTTGGAAGACAACCAATGTCTTCTAAACGCCCATGTCTAGTTGCAGGGGGTTTGTTAGAATTCCTTATTAAATTGAATAAATGTTTTGGTCCATGAAGTAATGGGTGGGTGTCCACCCCAAGTCCCGCATGTCATGATAACACTCATCTGTCTCGATCAAATAGATAAGATTTGAAATAGACAAGATGGCGGTGTACACATTGTTGGATTACTTCATGGAGCAAAAATGTATTTAATTTAACAACAGGGCATTTCCTAGACATGGACATTTAGTTGTCTCCCCTGTGTGGGATCAACACTCAGTTTTCTATAGAAATTTCATTGCTGAGTTGCCTCTGAATTTGTTCTTTATATTTTTCATAGTCTAAAACAACAACAGCACCCCCCTTATCTGCAGGTTTAATAACCAAAGATTAATCTTTCATTAATTCATTAAGTGACTGTTCTGTTCTAGTGAGATTCTTCTGAATGTAGTTTGTTTGTCTCCTATTTACTGACATGGCTTCTTGTTCGATTAACCTACAATAGGTATTAATCGAGGAGTTGTTTACCATAGGACAGAATTTGCTTTTGGGCTTAAAATGGGTACCAGTTCTTTGATGTGTTTCTTGAGCCGAAGCAGTGTTTTGCGAAAACACATGCTTAAGTTTAATCTTGCGAAGGAATTTAAACAGATCTACTTTCGTATTGAATGGATTATCTGTACATGCAGGTACAAAAGAGAGGCCCTAGCCATTAGACTAATATAATCGTATAAAGACGAAGGTATGAAGAATGGTGCTGGAGGGGATGGCTGACGTTTTACGGGCTTTTAACCAATTGTGCTATTTTGTATTTTTTTTCTCGCATTATTTGTAACTTATTTTCTACATAATGTTGATGCTACACTCTCTTATGACCGAAAAAATCTTCTGGATAGCAGAACAGCGATAACTCACCTCGAACTGGACAAAACATTTTTATTTAATGAGTCTGACGCAAAGGATATAAGGTCCAAATCCCCATCAATCACATGAAGAAAATAAGGAAATACAGAGGGCGGAGATCAGGGTGCCTTGTGAGAATTCATTAATGAATGGTTTACCACTGGAGAATAAACTGGATGAGTTTCCATGCATCGGCTGGACAGAACAGCTAAGTCCGATACGAAGAGGGGTGGGGGGTGTGTGTCTATTTGTCAATAACAGCTGGTGTGCGATGTCTAACATTGAAGTAGTCTCGAGGTATTGCTCATCTGAGGTAGAGTACCTCATGATAAGCTGTAGACCACATTATCTACCAAGAGAGGTTTCATCTATATTTTTCGTAGCCATCTATTTACCACCACAAACCGACTGGCACTAAGACCGCACTCAACGAGCTGTATCAGGTCATAAGCAAACAAGAAAATACTCATCCAGAAGCGGTGCTCCTAGTACCTGAACTTTAATGCCGGCAAACTTCTACCAGCATGTCACATGTGCAACCAGAGGGGGAAAAAAAAAACTCTAGACCACCTTTACTTCACACACAGAGACGCGTACAAAGCTCTCCCTCGCCCTCCATTTGGAAAATCTGCCCATAATTTTTCCTCCTGATTCCTGCTTACAAGCAAAAACTAAAGCAGGAAGTACCAGTGACTCGCTCAATTCGGAAGTGGTCAGACAATGCAGATGCTACACTTCAAGACTGTTTTGATATCACAGACTGGAAAATGTTCCGGGATTCATCCAATGGCATCGAGGACTAAGATTGAGCCCTTCTACACCGGCTCTGACTCTCGTCGGATGTGGCAGGGCTTACAAACTATTATAGACTAAAAAGGTCAACCCAGCCGCCAGCTGGCCAGTGACATGAAGCAAGCAACACTGAAGCATGCATGAGAGCACCAGCTGTTCCAGATGACTGTGTGATCATGCTCTCTATAGCCGATGTGAGCAAGACCTTTAAACAGGTCAACATTCACAAAGCCGTGGGGCCAGATGGATTACCAGGACGTGTACTCTGAGCATGCGCGGACCAACTGGCAAGTGTCTTCAATGACATTTTCAACCTCTCCCTGACCGAGTCTGTAATACCTACGTTTCAAGCAGGCCACCATAGACCCTATGCCCAACAAAGCGAAGGTAACCTGCCTAAATGACTACCGCTCCATAGGACTCACGTTGTTAGCCATAAAGTGCTTTGAAAGACTGGTCAAGGCTCACATCAACACCATCATCCCGGAAACCCTAGACCCACTCCAATTCGCATACTGCCCCAACAGATTCACAGATGATGCCATCTCAATCGCACTCCACACTGCCAGTTCCCACCTGGATAAAAGGAACAACTATGTGAGAATTATATTAATTGACTACAGCAAAATGTTCAACACCATAGTGCCCACAAAGCTCATCACTAAGCTAAGGATCAGAGGTGTGGACTCGAGTCACATGACTTGGACTTGAGTCACAAATATGATGACTTGCAACTCGACTGACTTTAACACCAATGACTCGTGACTTAACTTGGACTTGAGCCTTTTGACTCGAACTGACTTGATACCCTCCAAGCCCAAATATGAAAAATGATGCTTTAAAAAAAAAGTGTGCAGTGCATCAACTCTTAATTTTAACGGATTACAGTTTGAATCGTAAACAGCAGCCAATCAAATTGTGGCAGTTGAGAAAATGTTGCATATGGCAGTGCAGAGGAACGTCGGCGAGTTAATTCAGATGGATCCCTTGGAAAGATGATACCAAAAGTTATTATTTTCAGATATAAAGATTACGCTGTATCAACAAAAAAACGGATTGCAACTTGCAAAAAAAAAAAAGAAGAGCTACAACTGGTTAGGCAGTTGGTAGCCTAAATCCTGCCTGATGTTACTGCTGTTCCTAAAGCCATTGACATATGTTAGCCTAGTGTGTGTGTGTGTGTGTGTGTGTGTGTGTGTGTGTGTGTGTGTGTGTGTGTGTGTGTGTGTGTGTGTGTGTGTGTGTGTGTGTGTGTGTGTGTGTGTGTGTGTGTAAGGTTGGGCGATTGTGTACAAGCCTATGTAACAGTTGTTAAAGTACTTTGTGAATTTAATTTATTTCCTCACATTCCCAGTGGGTCAGAAGTTCACATACACTCAATTAGTATTTGGTAGCATTGCCTTTAAATGGTTTAACTTGAGTCAAACGTATCGTGTATACTTCCACAAGCTTCCCATAATAAGTTGGGTGAATTTGGCCCATTCCTCCTGACAGAGCTGGTGTAACTGAGTCAGGTTTGTAAGGTCTCCTTGCTCGCACATGCTTTTTCAGTTCTGCACACACATTTTCTATAGGATTGAGGTTAGAGCTTTGTGATGGACACTCCAATACATTGACTTTGTTGTCCTTAAGCAATTTTTCCCCAACTTTGGAAGTATGCTGGGGTCATTGTCCATTTGGAAGACCCATTTGCGACCAAGCTTTAACTTGCTGACTGATGTCTTGAGATGTTGCTCCAATACATCCACATAACCTTCCTACCTCATGATGCCATCTATTTTGTGAAGTGCACCAGTCCGTCCTGATGCAAAGAACCCCCACAACATGATGCTGCCACCCCTGTGCTTCACAGTTGGGATGGTGTTCTTCGGCTTGCAAGCCTACCCCTTTTCGCTCTAAACATAACGATGGCCATTATGGCCAAACAGTTCTATTATTGTATCATAAGACCAGAGGATATTTCTCCAAAAAGTATAATCTTTGTCCCCATGTACAGTTGCAAACCGTAGTCTGGCATGTTTATGCTGGTTTTGCTGAGTGGCCTTTCAGGTTATGTCGATATAGGACTCATTTTACTGTGGAAAAAGATACTTTTGTACCTGTTTCCTCCAGAATCTTCACAAGGTCCTTTGCTGTTGTTCTGGTATTGATTTGCAGTTTTCGCATAACGCCAGGGTAGTGGGTTCGATCCCCGGGACCACCCATACGTAGAATGTATGCACACATGACTGTAAGTCGCTTTGGATAAAAGCGTCTGCTAAATGGCATATATTATTATTATTATATTATGTTCATCTCTAGGAGAAAGAACGGTATGACGGCTGCGTGGTTCAATGGTGTTTATACTTACATACTATTGTTTGTACAGATGAACGTGGTACCTTCAGGCGTTTGGAAATTGCTCCCAAGGATGAACCACACTTGTGGAGATCTTCAATAGTTTTTCTGAGGTCTTGGCTGATTTCGTTTGATTTTCCCATGATGTCAAGCAAAGAGGCACTGCGTTTGAAGTTAGGCCTTGAAATACATCCACAGGCACACCTCCAATTGACTCAAATGATGTCAAGTAGCCTATCAGAAGCTTCTAAAGCCATGATACAATTTTCTGTAATTGTCCAAGCTGTTTTAAGGCACAGTCAACTTAGTTTCAATAAACTTCTGACCCACTGGAATTGTGATACAGTGAATTATAAGTGAAATAATCTGTCTGTAAACAATTGTTGGAAAAATTACTAGAGGTGAAAGGAACGCACACCTATTTAGGCATGTCCAACGTTTCAACAGACAAGCTGTCTTCCTCAGGGTATAATGACAAACACTGTGGGGTGACTCATTTATAAAGTGTCAAAAGACACAGACAGGTGTCTGTAATCATGGTCGGGTGTGGCCTGATATCATTGGTTAAATCTCATATATTAAAATAGCATACAAAAAACATGAATGGATAGCATACGATCATAAATTCAATTTGGCTACATAAGCCTACAAACATTTACAACAGCAAAATCACAACAATCACAAGAATGGCTTCAGATCAAAGTCTACGTTGAGACCGGAGGGAGAAAGGGTCTTTAAATTAAAGATCCAGGCAGCCTCCCCTAGGGAGGGTGACATTCGATGCCAATGTTCGATGCTTCCGAAACTGGGTAAGTCGAGTTTTAGCACCTAATGGTGCTACGATGCTCCGAAATTCGTACTTTTAATTCGCACTTTGTTTTACCCACATAATTTTTAGCAGAATGACAAGTTATAAGATAAATAACTGCCCTAGTGGAGCACATGATAACAGCTTTGATTGGAATCTGTTTCCCTGTTTGGGGGTGTTTGAAGGATCTACATGTATAAGTGCCATTGCATTGAGCACAGACATTACACTTGTAGTTTCTATCCAGTAGGGGTGCAAATAGAGGTTGTGCAGGGATATCTTGGAGTGGTAAATCAGAGTTTACCAATTGATCTCTGAGATTTCTGCCCCGCGAGAATACGACCGAGGGAAGGTCCGAAAACACATTACCGATACTATCATCGGATCTTAGAATGTGCCAATGTTTATGAACGATTCCCTTCATTTACCCCTCTCCTTTAATTTTCTTTGTGTCTCAGCCATAGTTCTGTCAAAATCGGATTGTTTTTTGCAAATTCTTTTGATTCAACAGAATTGGCTGTAGGGCAAACTATTTTTCAAGGGAAGGCAAACAATTTTTCAACTATCAGCCCTCAACAAACTGTTACGATCAGTAGGTTTCCTGTAAAAGTCAGTTTATAGAACACAAGATCAGAAGATCAAGAAAACTGATTTGACGTGTATCAGTTTGCATAGTAAATCTCAGATGATCAGAACAGGAGTTAAGAAAAGCATGGAACGCCTGGAGCTGTTTTGCATCACCCCTCCATAGAACAAAAATATCATCAACATACCGTTTCCAAATAATGATGTTAGGCAAGAAAACATTTTTGAGGTTTGAAAATGGACTGTTTCGCCATGTTACCCACATAAAAATTAGCATTGTTACGAGCCATGGGGGATCCCATAGCAGTACCCTTCGTCTGAATAAAGAAATAATTTAGAAACACGAAATAGTTATGTGTGAGTACTATTTCAGCCAATGTTACAATGCATGCACTGGAAGGTAGTTCATTTGGGTCACGTTGCAGAAGAAAATGTTCCATAGCTTCAATACCGCCCTCGTGTGGAATATTTGTGTATAACGACTCAACATCAAAAGTAACTAACAAAGTTAGTTGGTGTCCCTTTTGGTAGGCCGTCATTGTAAATAAGAATTTGTTCTTAACTGATTTGCCTAGTTAAATAAAGGTTCATTCTTGCGAATTGAAGTTAAATTATGAAACACAAAGAGAAGAAAGATACAGTTTTGTATGTTTTTTTTCTTGGTACATTTTTTGGGAAAGCCTGACTTCGCTAGGCATCCATGTATACACACCACTGTTTATCTACTTCGTTCGTCCTTCACTACCCTGGCTGAACAGTCATTGCGTCCTGTGAATCCAAAATCATAAAACTGGCTTTTACTTTGAAAAAAAGTGAGCTTGACCCGGAAAACCATTGCTAAGTAGTCGGAAGAACGTTTGCAGAAAAAGTTTGCAACATAAGGCATGCATCCATAGAGAATGATAGAGGTAGTGGCCAAAATAACATTATAGTACAGGCAGCGCAATTGAGGGCTTCCACCAATTTTAATGTCGTCAACTGGGTGGGACTTCCGACTTCATTGGCTGATCCGTCCTGGTGACCCTATTGGAGTCATGTCCAACCGGGTCACGAGGAGGGCTAAGGCAAACGCGAAAAAGAAAATGGACTACTTCAAAACGGAGATTGCCTCAATGGCGCGGCCTAATTTTTGTCACAGACACTAGTCCTCTATGTATCTCTATGGCTCCAGCCATTACCTCAGTGGGTGCATCCATCGAGCTAGATTGGATTTAGCTAGCTAACGGTAGTAAATGTATTCATCCACGTTTAGGTAAAACGTGACTGTATTGGTGCGTGTAACATTACCTATCCGTTAACTTCGGAAAGAAGCAGAGTCCCTCATTCCAGCTAGCTAGCCAGCCAGAAAAGTTAACGTAACGTTTATTTTCTAAGCTGATAAACGAATGACCTTCTGGCATCTCGCAAGAGGAATATTCTGATAGTTAAGTAGCGTTGTTTTGTTTGTAGATCTCAGAATACCAGGTGTTCCTGTCCGCTAGTTAGCACAATACCGCCCACAGATACGGGTTCTACGGGAAATGGTACGTCGTTCTACGGTTAGTGTACACTGCACCTTACTGCTGACACGCTAGCTAGCTTAGCAACGTTAACCCTGAGCTATAACTTTAACTAAAAGGGGCAAAGCCAGCTAGTCACAGTAGATACTCAGTACAACAGGCAGTGATGTCTACGCTAGTTAGCTAAGGACTCATGTTGCCCTAAACGTGTGAAGTATGTAACGTTAGCTAGCTAGGCCCAAGTAAACGATTGAGGTAGACATTTGCTGGTAGTGTTAAATAAGTATTGTAAACGGTCAAAGGTGATCTTTGAGAATGTATTAATTACACTTTAAATGTGAACTCAGCGAAATGACGTTGCCACGAGCAGCACTGCAGTTATTGACATTGGCGATAACGAACACATTATCGATATACAACACATTATCGATATACAACACATTATCGATATACAACACATTATCTACCCATGAGCACGGATTCGCTTCTCGCTGTTAGTTTGGTAGCCACAGGACCAAAACAACCGAGAAGTTGAGTCTCGCGCTTCAACACTCTTTGCTGTTGCAGAAATGTACCAACTAAGTTGTTTGTTTACTTTCTGCATCTACGCCATGTCGCTGAGTCTACCTTTTAAATACATAATAATGGTATGTAACGTTAACTAGTCATCGTTACTGAACCCTGTAAACCGCAGGTCGACGTTCTCATGTGTCCATGGAGAAGGCGGCCTTTGAGGGGTGGCTGGAGTCGGTCTCCGCCTCTTTCCTCACACTGAGCGACCAGCAGCGCAACCAGTCCCTGGACCAACTCATCTCGCTGAGCGGTGCAGTCCAGCTGCGGCACCTGTCCAACGGACTGGAGGCGCTGCTCAAGCGGGACTTCCTGCGACTGCTGCCCCTGGAGCTCACCTTCTATTTGCTGCACTGGCTCGACCCGCAGACCCTGCTCACCTGCTGCCTGGTGTGCAAGGGGTGGAATAAGGTCAGGCTTTCTCTGTCATGGTGGTTGGATCTCTGGTGGTGTATAAGCAGTACGACAAAGGTCTGTGGCGCATTCAGCAGGACACAACATTTTGGAACGTTCAGATAGAAAAACATGTTATGTAGGACACACATGAACAAGGAATGGCTCTATTCATGTCATTTCTATCTGCAATGTTTGGAAACTGAATGTGGCCCAGGCTTCATGTTATACCCTTTTCACACCATTGTGCTGACCTGAACCATATTGTGCTGGCTTGGTTCTTTTTTCTTTCACCTTTCCAGTGTGGTTCTGTCAACTGTTGGTGGATGCATAACCAGGCCAGCACAGTACAACTCTATGTTTGAAGGGGTATTTGTTAGTAGCTGGTGTGCATGCAATTGAATAAGGCCAGGGTTTCCCACATGTGACACTAGCTAGGTTTCCAGCCAATTGGTGACAGATTTTTATGGGAATATCTTAGAATCAGCATAAAGAAAATGTGCATTCTCCCACCAGTGGTGTGTTTCCACCAAACATACCTGTTGTGGATGACGAGAGGATACAGAATTTTCTTTTTGCAAAAGTTTTCATTTACCTAATAAAAATCAAAAGTTCTCAATGTGTTTCCACCTCCTTTTCAACTGTACTGATAGTTTGGTCACAAACTGTTGTGAAAATGGCAAATGTGCCTACTCTGATCTTGGCGCGTGTGCTCTAGCCAACAGCTGGCAGATACAGTGCAGGTAGACTAGTCTACATGATGTTATAATGGTTGAGAATATTTTTATTTGTCAAGCGTCGATCATCATGCCACCAGAATAAGACCCTCTATTTATTGGAACGGCACATCAAGATCACCGTGCACTTCACCACCCTGTGAAGTTGAACTTATTTCATATGTAGCCTAATAAACTGCATTGTTTGAGTTGTAGTACCACACATCCATATCATCATGTGACTATAAGTTGACTTAGATATCAATATTTGAGCGTAAAGGTGTTTCTGCTACCATTTCTTGCATGATTAATTTTACGGACATAGATGTGTCTATATTTATTAAATTGAACCGAAACTTCCTGTTTCCATCACAGCTGTTATTATTTTTTGAATGCTATGACTTTACTCGCATAACTGGATGGAAATGTGGTTACTGATAATATTTTGGATTGAGAAATGTACTAGTGGTGCAAGTAAGGATCTATTTTAATGTGTGTTATTGAGGTTAACTTTGAACCTTTCCTCCTAAGATTTGCCTCGGTTAGTTAGATTTGACATTTCTTTGGGTTGCTTTGTCCTCGGTTCCGGTTGAACTATATAATCCTTTTGATAACTCCCGTAGGTGATAAGTGCGTGCACGGAGGTGTGGCAGGGTGTGTGCCGGGACCTGGGCTGGCGCATCGATGACTCCATCCAGGACGCGTCCCACTGGAAGGGTATCTACCTCAAGGCCAAGCTACGCATGATGCAGTTGAAGGACCAGGAGGCCTTTGAGACCTCGTCGCTCATCGGGCACAGTGCGCGCGTCTACGCCCTCTACTACAAGGACGGCCTTCTCTGCACAGGTGGGTTATATGCGTATGGTCATTCTGGGGTGTGGTGGAGTGGTCTTCAGTGTTCTCCTACTATCCATTTGGCCAGGTGGCCTTTTTACTCTTTTGCCTGTTAGGTTGAATTTAAGGTTTAGGTGTTAGCATCTGTGAATAATGCTTCAATTGGCACTTTTGTGCAAAATGTAGTATCTGCAACAATCGCTAGTTTGCTGGAGGTCTTTTGTCTTAAAATGTTGTCGTTACATTCATACATGTAATTGTTTAATTCCTCATTGTAAAACTCACATTATTTCGTAGGCTCTGATGACCTTTCTTTAAAATAAAATCTTAAAGCTGCAACCTCGAGCTCCGATGCAATAATTTAATTCACCAACGTTTCGACAGCCAGGCTGTCTTCATCAGGCTATCCTCATTGTAAAATGTACAAATGATCTTGTAGGCTCTGATGACCTTTCTGCCAAACTGTGGGACGTCCGCACCGGGCAGTGCATCTACGGCATTCAGACGCACACCTGCGCCACAGTGAAGTTTGATGAGCAGAAGCTGGTGACTGGGTCCTTTGACAACACTATCGCCTGCTGGGAGTGGAGCACCGGTGCCAAGATCCAGCAGTTCCGTGGGCACACTGGTGCAGGTCAGTGTACCGCTGGGGTCCCTACCTTTCCCAGTTGCTGAGTTAGGGGTGTTACGTCCATTGTTCATTTGGGTTTTAGGAAATAACTTGTGAGTTAGGCATTGTTTCCTAGAGACAGCTGGACTGTGCTGATCTGTGGGTCTTTTGATTGACAGGCAGATATGAACTCTGATTTTATGTGTGGGAGCTACCACTCCAAGTAGCCTCCATAGAGACCTTATCAGTGTCTAAATAGCTCTATTTTACAACAACAACAAATTCTTAAGGCTACGAATGATTGTCACAATTGGCAGAGCCATGTGTGTTGGTGTACTAAAGCCAGGTCTCTCTCCTTGCCTCTGGCAGTGTTCAGCGTGGACTACGAGGATGATCTGGACACGCTGGTGAGCGGCTCTGCCGACTTCTCTGTCAAGGTGTGGTCCCTGTCGGCAGGCGCCTGCCTCAACACCCTCACGGGACATACTGAGTGGGTCACCAAGGTAAACCTGCCTAGCAACCTCCTGTCCTTGGTCATGTTAAGGATCGCTGGAAAATTGAATCGGCATGTTTATGGGTATCCGTTGAGGACCTGGGGCAGAATTTCACAACATGTTTTGCTGATCTTGAGTAGATATCTGGGATGCAAGGTGATTTGTAGATCAGTGATTGTGCCCATTGTCTTGTGCAAATGCCTGTGAAATGGATGAAAGGAGAAGGTTTTGCAGTGTTGCAATCTATAGCAAAGCCATATCAAGCATATTCACAGATTATTTTTGTTTTGTTGCTGGTACATTTTGTTTTGCAAACTGCAAGCTACCCAGTGTTCAATAAGAATACTAGATGAAGGACCCAAACTCGTCTCGCATATTAAGACTATCAAACCATTTCCCCTGCGTAGGTGATTCTTCAGAAGAGTGAAGTAGAATCCATGGTGCACTGTCCTGGCGACTACATTCTGTTGAGTGCTGACAAATATGAAATAAAGGTAATATGGTTAATGTTATCTTCTTTGCATCTGCTGCCATTCAACTTTCATGCAATAATTTAACCCTGTGCTTTTTGTCTTTTGTCACTGTAATACTTAAGATGGCTCCATACAGTGTCCCCCTCAGCACAGTTTGACCACAGTGCTTTTTTCTCTACAGAGATGCATATAAACAAATGAATGTGCGTGTATCATTGGTTATTTTGCAGGTTTGGCCTATAGGCAGGGAAATCAACTGTAAGTGCTTGAAGACCTTGTCTGTGTCAGAGGACCGTAGTGTGTGTCTGCAGCCTCGCCTGCAGTTTGACGGCCGCTATGTCGTTTGTAGCTCGGACCTGGGGATCTACCAGTGGGACTTTGCCAGCTTCAATATCCTCAGGTAAACTGCCCAGGGCCTTGTTTCTATCAGGAAACAGAACTTTAACCCTCAAAACGACCAGGTTGTAAACTACTTGATTCCTTGCTAGACTTGCTGTGAATAAGCCACAAAATCCTCAGAATGTTGGTGTATATGTCTCACAATATCCATGGTAGCGAACAAAAGGAGTTGTGTGGGTGTTCATACATGGAATGTAACGGAGCCCTTCATACCTGCCAACAATCAGTTGCTGAATCTCGTTCTTTCCAGGGTCATCAAAACGCAGGACCCCGCCAACCTTTCCCTGCTCAGCTTCGGTGAGGTGTTCTCGCTCCTCTTCGACACCGACTTCTTGTATGTCATGGACCTGAGGACAGAAAGGATAACGGGTCGTTGGCCTCTGCCTGCCTACAGGAAGTCCAAACGAGGTTCCAGCTTCCTGCCGGGAGTCACCTCCTGGCTCAATGGGCTGGATGGGCGAAATGACTCTGGCCTCGTGTTCGCCACGAGCATGCCTGACCATAGCATTCACTTGGTTCTGTGGAAAGAAAACCGATAAAGAAAGCTATCGGCGAAACCTACGAGAGCTAGATTGTCAATTGCCATGTAAAACCAGGTGCTCTGACTTTCGAAACCCAACATCAAGTTAGATAATGCATGGGCCAAAGTTGTTTTCCCTTTTTTCTCTCGACACATGCTCTCATACACGCATCATGTGACATGCTGTCACCAACCATAAGACACACCGAAACGCTGCTATGAATACAAGGGGAAGAAAGGCCCAGTTCAGAGTGCCAAGGAAGCAGTTGGTGTTAGTCCAACCCTGCCATGGGTCTTCTTACTTTGAAGGAAATACAAGGACTGGGACGGTGGCTGAATGAAGACCGAACTCTCAAAAAACTGCATGGTCTACAACCATTGGACTGACAATTTTACAAAAAACATTGCAAAACAAGTCAGGCTCTACAGCTGTAGACATTTCCCCTGTATTACCATGTATCAGAACTTTTCAACTTCGGACAAGGTTCTTCAAGCAGTTACGAGGCGGGAAGTTGCCTTAACACAATACTTTGTTACACGAAAGTACATCTATGACTTTGGCACAGTTTTTCCTAGACTGTCAACTACCATCCCCATGAGAGTTTTATGTTGAAATGTTCAAAGTGGTTTGGTGCATCGGATTTGTACCATATTCAATGTAAATCCATTGTTTGATAATGCTTTTCTTAAAAGTCAACTTGACATTAAGTTGTGCCTTTTCCTTTGATTTGAATATTCACCTAGGTGTGACAAATCAAACTAGAATTTCATTATTACCAGGCACATTGCAATGAGATAATGAATGTTGTAATTGTATATATATTTTTATTATCTTTCGTACTCTCCATACTATAACCAACCGCATACAATGTATTTCTAAACTTACTAGGCTTGTCATGATACCAACATTTTACAAACCATTTTTACATCAGGCCAAGTATCATGCCGCAAACTAATAATTAGCAACCCGGGATTAGTTTAAAATGGCCCGCGACATGGTTTGTGAAATTATATAAAATGCGCGCGAATCCTGATAGAAAGGGAAAAAAGGGTAATATTTTTTGAATGTTTAGGCCAACTAAAGACTAGACTTTTTTTGTTGTTGCTGTAAAGCATGCCTGTGGAGAAAGGGTGCTCCATTTCACCTCTCTGACATGCCGACCAGGCCAGACACGTCGCGGACGCCGCAAAATAAAGTAGAAATCCATGTTATTCAATTAATCGCCGTTCTCGCTCGCCACCGGCTACGCGCGTGCGCTATCGTGCATAAATGTATTTTGTCCCCCGACACCAAACGCGATCACGACATGCAGGTTAAAATATCAAAAACTTTGAACCAATGACATTAATTTGGGGACAGGTTGAAAAGCATTAAACATGTATGGCAATTTAGCTAGTTAGAACGGCCAACCGAATCGTTTCTAGTCATCTCTCCTCCTTCCAGGCTTTTTTAATCTTTGAACTTATATGGTGATTGGCATCTACACTTACCACGACAACCGGCAAAACATTTCGTCTTTCAATCGCCCATGTGGGTACAACCAATGAGGACCTGCTTCTATAAACCAATGAGATACGACCAATGAGGGCTCTTTAGATCGGCAGGGCTGAACAAGTCGGTAGTATCGTGAAATGGTACAATGGTGTTCTAAAATGTTGGTATTATAAAGATCATCCGTTTTGGTACCTTTTATTACCGTGGTACCGGTATACCGTGCAACACTAAATCCTGCTGCCATTTCCCCTACATGATTCACTTGAATATTTATTGTGAATTGCGGTATTGAAGTATAGACCAGGTAAATGTTTTTTTTTTACAGGATTTGAAGTTAGGAAGTTTGCACAATGTGAATGAGAGTGAGCAATTGGTTTTCAGCTTGGGAGTCAAAGCAAGAGTAGACTCTCAGCTATGTTTTACAGTGACATTCAGTTCAGCAGTGTACTTAGGCCATGTCACTAATTTAAGAGCAAATACCCATCCATGCAGTTTTTAAATGTCCAAATGTACTTACATATGTGATTTTCTCTAAAGGTCACATTGGTTGCTCAGAGGTGAATTTAGCCCAGAGATGTTTTAATACTCTGAAAGCGTATTAAGAGACCAGTTAAGTGGAAAAGACCGGATAGATTTTACACGATGGCTGTTTCTGAAAAATGTAATAGTTGTTAAATGCATGCTTTTTCCATTCTTGTTTCATCAATTCCTTGTACTATTTCTCAAAGATCATTGGGGAGGTCTGAGGGTGGGACCTAGGATCTTCTCCAAAACACATTGAAAGGTAAAGAGGTAGTTGAGGAAACAAGGATGGAGGCAGCAAGGATTTGAACGCTAGTAACATTTTTAGACAGTCTATGCTTCCCTTCTCCCAAGGATTCCTGATTCGCACTCTGAAGTTCTGTAATATGACAAGTAGCTCTCCTGCCATTCTGTTGATGCCTTACTAAGCAGATGATGAATGGTACGGTAAACCTAGACATTTTTGCTGATACAATCTCATGTTTCATTAGTTCAAACAAGGCCTCTGAGGTCAGACCTCTACATGCATTGCCTCACTAAACTGTATTGCACTGTAATAGCATCACACACCCAACCAATCTTTTTTTCACTTGCAATACATCAATCAGCTTAATTCAGGTATGTTGGTTGTATATAACAATATTGCAGTCTTTCAAATAAATGGAAGTTGCTAACCTTAATGATAGTTTGTCTTTTTTCCCCTCCCTATGTGTTAAATAGGGAAATTAGATATGTTTCCTTACCTTGAAAGTGTCTATGTACTAGGATAAACTGTCATTTTTGGCCAACACATTTTGGAGAAAAAAAATCTAAAAAAGGCTTGCTATTTCCTTAGAGAACATGATGTATTGGCTGAGCTGGCCAATCAGTGGTCTCCTGGCATGAATATTTTTAATGACCGGTTTACGCCTACACCATTCTGTTGGGGTACACACACCATTCCAACACAGAAAAGCTGCTTTTAACATGATTGAATTCAGCCCTTAGTTCTGAAACTCCATAAAACCGTCTCATGTTGTGTTAGATCTGCTTTAAAAATGGACCTCTTACAGACATTTTGGAAGAACTGAAAGAATTGACAATTCCGTGGAATTTAATAAGCACTCTGATAAGAGAAGATTCTATAGAATGTCAGCTTTTGCTGACTTGAGGGTAAGACGTTAGAGTAATTACTGCAGGGCAATTTGCAGTAACAGAATTATGCAGAGACTCCGATTTTTCACTTTCAAATGTATGCCAAACAAAAACCGCACAATGACTACTTTGAACAATTTACACAGTAGAATATGTTCTTCCAAGAGTAGGTGATCCTAGCGAATCCCCTATTTGTAAAATATCTAAATGAGAACCATTGATTTCAAAGTTAAATAAACCATAGAACTCTATGCACAAGGATGACCCTAGCTCACACAGGAAGCAGCGCTAGTGACCTAATCCAGGCACTTGTCATGTCCTGTCTGGACTACTGAAACTCACTGTTGGCTGGGCTCCCTGCTTGTAACATCAAAACCTTGCAACTTATCCAGAACACTGCAGCCCACCTGGTGTTCAACATTCCCAAGTTCTTCCATGTCACCCTGCGCCACTGCACACTTCACTGGCTTCCAGTCGACGCTCATATCCACTACAAGAGTGACTGCTTCTCCCTACCTTCAGACTATGCTTAAACCCTACACCCCAACCTGAGTGCTACGTTCTGCCACCTCTGGTCTCTTGGCCCTCCTACCCCTACAGGAGGACAGTGCCCAGGCCAAGCTCTTCTCTGTCCTGGCACACCAATGGTGGAACGAGCATCCCCCTTAAGCTAGGACAGCAGAGTCCCTGCCCATCTTCTGAAACCCTACCTCTTCAAAGAGTATTTTAAATAAATACATTACTACATTACTGAGCTACATTACTGTAGCTCTCCTCAGATCGAGTTTAGTTTTAGTTTAGTTTATTTTATTTTTACAGGGACAGTGCACATTAATCAACGTTTCAGTAAAAGTGCCGGTTTTAGCCAGCCGGCTAATTTTCAACCGCAGTCCCTGGGCAGGTTATTAAAAACAATTACAATATAGACAATAGCAACATAGGACAAGCAAGACATAGCATACAGACAGAGCAACATAGGACAAGCAAGACATAGCATACCGACAGAGCAACATAGAACAAAAAGCAGCAAAACAAAATTCATAAAAGCAACAAAGTGTTTCCACACCTCACAAGCTACAGACAACAGACAACATGGAAAGCGGCAACACACAGCTAGGGACCATGTTCACAAATCTGATTGACCTTTAGCCAGGTCTTCAAGCATTTTGTGAAAGTGTGATATGTGGTGCAGTTATGTGTGTCTGATGGCAGTGTATTCCAGACATGGGAAGCTCTCACAGAGAATGCAGATTTACTAAAGGTGCTTTTCCTTAGGGGAACTATACAGTCACCTCTCATGGCAGACCTTGTGGATCTGCTGCCATATGTCTGGGTTTTCTGTTTAACAAAAATATTGAGTGGGGGGGAGCCAGGCCATTAAGGATCTTGAATACAAGACATGCGTCGGTGTATTGCACAAGATTTTCCCAACTCAAGAGCTCATGCTTTCTAAGGATGTGACAATGATGATGGCTATTGGGCTTCCTATCAAGCACTTTGAGAGCCTGTTTGTAGACAGACTGAATAGGTTTTAATGTTGTACAGCAAGCTTGGGCCCAACTAGTCAAGCAGTATGTTAAGTGGGGGAGTATCATAGAATTGAAGTACAGTTTTGCCACCTCTGTAGTCAAACAATTTCGTATAAATCGGAAATTAGCTAGGTTGAATTTGGTTATTTGAATTACCTTTTTCACATGCTTTTTAAAAGAGAGGTTGGAATCAAGTATGATGCCAAGGTACTTAAAATCGGATATCACCTGGAGCTTCTCCCCTGACACATAGACATCTGGCTCAGTAGCATCTGTTGCCCTCTTTGTGAAGAACATGCAAACAGTTTTTTTCACATTGAGATGCAAACACGAGTCACTGAGCCACTTTGTAACCTGGACCATTACAGTAGTGAGTTCTTGTGCAGCTTGTTGTTTGCTCTTTGCATGCACATATATCACTGTATCATCTGCATACATTTGAACTTCAGACCCAGTACAGACAGAAAGCAGATCGTTAATGTACAGGCTGAACAGGAGGGGCCCCAGTATGGACCCTTGGGGCACGCCCACATCATAGCTATGAGTGGGCGACAGCTCATTGCTCACTCTGACACACTGAGTTCTGCCTTGAAGGTATGATTTCATCCATCTCAAGGCATCAGGGGAAAAGTTGAACTTGGACAATTTTGTGATGAGAATCTCATGGTTAACAGTATCAAAAGCCTTCCTTAGGTCCAGAAACACAGCCCCAACAGCACCCCCTTTGTCCATCTTGGACTTCACATTTTCCAGAAGAAAGCAGTTGGCCATTTCTGTGGAGTGTTTCGCTCTGAAGCCAAACTGCATGGAGTGTAATGTGAAGGGGCTGTTGTTGAGGTGGGCAATCAGTTGTTCTGCTACACACTTTTCAACAACCTTTGACACCACAGGTAGTATACTAATGGGCCTGTAGTTACTCACGTCAGCAGGGTCGCCTGATTTAAAGATGGCTGTTATTATGGCCGACTTCCATACCCTTGGAAACACACCGAGACCAATAGATGTGTTGGTGACCTTAGTAATGGGGCCAATGAGTGACTCTTTGTAGTTTTTAAGAAAGGTAGAGTCCATCCCAAACACATCTTTGGCTTTAGAGTTCTTTAGTGAGCTAATCACCTTGTTCACATTTGACTCAGAAACCTCCCTTATGATGAAGACAGGTTGAGTGTCATTCACTAGCACTGAGCCCAATAAATCAGTGGAGGGGTTCTGTGTCAGTAACCTGACAGAGTCAATAAATTAGGAATTGAAGGCTGTTGCTATTTCAACTGCATCCTGTGTTAGATTGTTATTCACCATGATTTCTAGTCTTTTTGCAGTGTTACTATGGTCTTTCCCTGTTAACTTTTTTAGATTCTCCCATATCAATTTAGAATTTCCCTTTGCTTCACCAATTATGTTAATAAAAAAGTTTGCCTTGGCCTGTCTGATTTCTTTTATCACCTTATTTCTCAACATGGTAAACCTACGTCTGTCATGCTCCAATTTAGATTTTAGGGCTGTTTTTAGAGCATAATCTCGTTCTTTCATCAATTTCCAGATTCTCCATTTAGCCAAGGAAGAGTGCTCTTTTGGCCAGGTTTGGATTTGATTTTCTTTAGGAAGCCATTTATTGTAGTCTGGATTGTGGATAGAAAAACCTGACTATCAGCTTCCACGTCTGTATAGGACAAGAGATCATTCCAGTTTATTCCCTTAATTGCTTTTTCAAAATAGTTTAATTCACTCTTAGGTATTCTGAGTTGATCCGGCTTTCTAACAGTAGAGAGGTTAAACCTGCTCTTAGACAGCTTTCTGGCTATAAGTGTCAGATTATGATCAGACAGTCCAGTAACCATATTGAATGATTTAGTCACTCTCTCTGGTTTATTACTGAACACCAAATCAATCTGTGTTTTAGAGCAACAAGTCACCCTGGTTGGCCCTTTAACTAGCTGTGTAAGGTCAAAGGTATTAGTGATACGTTTGAGCGTTTTCCTACAACACTTGTCTTCATAATTAATGTTAAAAATCTCCCATTAAGATGACCTCTTTCCCAAAATCACATTCCCTAAGCATGGTATTAAACTGATCAAAAAACACGCTTTTGGTGGAAGGTGGCCTATACATTCCAATGAGGGTAAAAGACATTTGGGGAGACAGTGTAACGTTCAGGCCGATACATTCTAGTTCATTATCACATGACCACTCAATTTGTTTACATCGGATATGTTCTTTAATGTAAATCATCACACCCCCTCCTCTTCCTTCAATCCTGTCTCTCCTGAAAACATTGTAGCCAGGCACAATCAAAGCAGCATATGGAGAGTGTTTATGGAGCCATGTCTCTGAGAGGCAGAGGAAGTCAAGGTTGGAGTCTGTGAGTAGATGTTGAATTTGATCACTTTTTGGAATGACACTACGAATGTTCAAGTGCCCCCCTAGTAGTCCCTTGGGCTTAGCTCGTGGGTCCCAGATGACTTGAGAGTGATTGACACATTGAAAAATATTACATTTTTTGTGTTTTCTGACGGCTGGGTTTAGGTCGTTTTGTTTCGTTTTGATTAGGGGCAGTTCGGTAGCGCAATTAACAATCCCTCCCACCTGCACTGGATGCGGGGAACTAATTAAAATAGCTTGCGTACCAGAAGCAGAGTCAGGGATCGCATATAGCGAGTGGTTCCATGTTTTCCTGCTTAACTGCTCACAAGTGAACCGTGAAGATATCGCTGCCGATCATAGGTCTTCAGTACTGACCGAATGGTTTTCTTTTGTGTAGAAATGGCTTTTCTACTTCTCAGTCTCTATTGGTAGCTAGCTTCATGGCTAGCCCATCAGACTCAGTTAAATCAAATGCTATGTCACATGAATACAATAAGTATAGACTTTACCATGAAATGCTTCCTTACGGGGCCTTTCCCAACAATACCGTTAAGTAAGAACATTTGCAAATGGATAAAGAAAATAGTAACACAATCCCAAGGCTATATATACACAGAGTAAAGGTACAAAGTCAGTATACTGGTGTATGAGGTAGTTGGGTTGATTGATTTGAGGTAATATGTACATGTAGGTTTGGTTAGGTGATTGATTGAAGTACTATGTACATGTAGGTAGGGGTGAAAAGCAGAAAGTCCAGGCAGCCATTTGATTAACTGTGCAGCAATCTTATGGCTTTGGGTATAAGCTGATCAGGAGCCTTTTGGTCCCAGACTTGGCGCTCCCGTTCCGCTTGCTGTGTGGTAGCAGCAGAGAGAACAGACCAACTTGGGTGGCTGGAGTCATTGACAATTCTTAGGGCCTTCCTCTGACACTGTCTGGTATAGCCTTCCTGGGTGACAGGTACCTCGGCCCCAGTGATGTACTGGGCCGTACGCACTACCCTCTGTAGTTTTTTTAGTTTTTTATTTCACCTTTATTTAACCAGGTAGGCTAGTTGAGAACAGGTTCTCATTTGCAACTGCGACCTGGCCAAGATAAAGCATAGCAGTGTGAACAGACAACACAGAGTTACACATGGAGTAAACAATTAACAAGTCAATAACACAGAGAAAAAAGGGGAGTCTATATACAATGTGTGCAAAAGGCATGAGGAGGTAGGCGAATAATTACAATATTGCAGATTAACACTGGAGTGATAAATGATCAGATGATCATGTACAGGTAGAGATATTGGTGTGCAAAAGAGCAGAAAAGTAAATAAATAAAAACTGTGGGGATGAGGTAGGTGAAAATGGGTGTGCTATTTACCAATAGATTATGTACAGCTGCAGCGATCGGTTAGCTGCTCAGCTAGCTGATGTTTGAAGTTGGTGAGGGAGATAAAAGTCTCCAACTTCAGCGATTTTTGCCATTCGTTCCAGTCACAGGCAGCAGAGTACTGGAACGAAAGGCGGCCGAATAAGGTGTTGGCTTTAGGGATGATCAATGAGATACACCTGCTGGAGCGCGTGCTACGGATGGGTGTTGCCATCGTGACCAGTGAGCTGAGATAAGGCGGAGCTTTGCCTAGCATGGCCTTGTAGATGACCTGAAGCAAAGTGGGTCTGGCGACGAATATGTAGCGAGGGCCAGCCGACTAGAGCATACAAGTCGCAGTGGTGGGTAGTATAAGGTGCTTTAGTGACAAAACGGATGGCACTGTGATAAACTGCATCCAGTTTGCTGAGTAGAGTGTTGGAAGCAATTTTGTAGATGACGTCGCCGAAGTCGAGGATCGGTAGGATAGTCAGTTTTACTAGGGTAAGCTTGGCAGCGTGAGTGAAGGAGGCTTTGTTGCGGAATAGAAAGCTGATTCTTCATTTGATTTTCGATTGGAGATGTTTGATATGGGTCTGGAAGGAGAGTTTGCAGTCTAGCCAGACACCTAGGTACTTATAGGTGTCCACATATTCAAGGTCGGAACCATCCAGTGTGGTGATGCTAGTCGGGCATGCGGGTGCAGGCAGCGATCGGTTGACAAGCATGCATTTGGTTTTACTAGCGTTTAAGAGCAGTTGGAGGCCACGGAAGGAGTGTTGTATGGCATTGAAGCTCGATTGGAGGTTAGATAGCACAGTGTCCAATGACCGCCTTGCGGTCGGATGCCAAGCAGTGATGCAGCCAGTCAAGATGCTCTCAATGTTGCATCTGTATAACATTTTGAGGATTTGAAAGGGAAGAGGCATTGTCATGCCCTCTTCACAACTGTGTTGGTGTATTTGGACATTGAGAAATTTGAATCTCTGGATCGTCTTCACTACAGCCCTGTCGATGTGAATGGGAATGCGAATGGGAATGCTCAGCCTCTGTTTCCTGTAGCCCGTGCTGCAAAGCTAACTTGGCTAGCTCACTTTGAGGCGAGTTAACCTCATTAGCATACCCCGATTGTAACACTGTAGCATTGCTAGCTCCCGTCTCTCGTTAGTTAAAACATCTCACAGCGGAATACACTAACTGGTCGCGGAATACACTAACTGTCCCGACGTGGTTTCCTTCAGCCAGCACTGAGCTTGAAATGGCACACTTTCACATCAAGGTAGCTGCTAATTATTTAGTGCATTACTATGCTCAACTATCTAACATTAGCGGTGAGGCTTCTAACTAGCTAGCTTATGGTGGCAAGCTAACCACACTAGCACATACGGTTGCATAAGCATGGCTAGATAACTTGGACATTAGTTCTCTACCTGCTAAGATGGTAGCGTTGCTAGCTCCCTTGTTTGTGTTGACTAGACTGACCAGTTTAGCCTCATGGCATTACGGTTGTGGGAAATTTTCAGCTTGAATTCAAATGCACCACACTGTTCCCATTTTTATTTTATTTAACCAGGAAAGTTTGGCTAGGACTGTGCTAGCTATAGCTTACCCATAGCCCCACTAGTTCAAGGCTGAACGAAGTACTGCAGGCATAGTCATAATAGCGGTCAAACAAGGAAATGGTTCCAATGGTTTTTCCATCATTCATTTTTTTTCCATAGAAACACTTAAGGGCTGTGTTTCCTGTAGGCTTACCCTGGTGTGACGTTTTGATAACCGTATAAATCTTTCTAGGACAATCTGTCTTTCGCCATTCACTGTGGCCTTTTTCCCTCTGACTTATTGTGCAAGCAATCAGTCAAGCCAGCTCTGAGACACGCTGCTCAGGCTTTCCCGCCAGAGGGCGCTGCCACTATAGACAACAAGGCAGGAGAACTCTAGCCATATTCACTTCTCCGTTCTACAGCAGAACAGGTTTCCAGGGCTCACTGTGAAACCCCCTCAGCCCTTTTTAGGTTCTGAGGAGCATTTTGGCAAAGGCGACTTGGCTCTGTTATTAAGGAGAACACCCTCCATTGAGCTAAACATCTGTTGATATAGTAATTATAGTAATTATTTACGGCGACCTCTCCAGGCGTCAGAGCCCCAGACAGCTATATGGTACTCCCGAGTCCAAAGCTTCAGCTTTTCCTCATCCCGGTATTACTGTGACTGGTTCATGGAACCGGGCCACTGCCTGCCATGCCTCCCTATCTTACCGTAAGATCGGGAGGCATAGCAGGCAGTGGTCCGGTGAGTGGCTTTGGTGTAAAATACGGTTCAAAAGTTGAACGAGCACGAGATGGCGCGAAACAGAGTCAAGAGAGAAGAAAATTGTCAACGACAGCTCCGCAAGTGCAAAGGTCAGTCAAGAGCACAAATTAAACTTGAGAGCTTGGAAGTGTGACTTTGAGCGAGCATAACATCAGTCACAGATCGAAAAGAAAAAAGTATTATAACAGTACATATTAAAACATGTTAAAAATAAATGTGAATGCATTAAATTGTCCACCAGAAAGTCTACTTTTCATTGTCAAGTCTTGGCATCTTTGGGTTTGGATTTCAGGCAGGGGGGGGGATTAAGGCGGGTGTCAGTCTAAAGACCTTAGATTGGTCACTTTCACTGGAATGATGGACGAACTAACAAATTCTTGCCAATGGCCAGTCCAGTGTTGTGATTGGCTATAACGAGCCGTCTGTTTAGTTAGCGGTTTGATCAGTAAGTGCTGAACAACTTGGGAAACCCAGCAGCTTGATAACCAAGTAAACTGAGAAATACATTCTAATAGGTTTACTATACCTTCAGTTGAGTGGAATCTACTTGCTAAAGTTAGCTAACTTTTGTCTGTAAAACGAAAAGCAGACGGTCATCTCTAGCAAACACCATAAAACAAGTACATTAATTGCACGCAGGAGCCATTATTTAAGGGTATTATGGCCAAGGACACACACACAGCTCATGGGAATTATATGAAGACACAAAGGGGAGGATCTGCTACCTGCTACAGTTCATTCAGTTTATAACCAGTCCCAAATAATATAATGTAAACTGACATACAGTATGATAAACCAGCTAAACTCTGATTAACATGTCAGAATCAGCTTTATTTGCACTTTACCCTAATTGGTCCTGGATAAGATCATCTGCTAATTGACTAAATTTGTTATTTAAATAATGATAGTGCAGGGTGCATAGTCTGGACGCAGAGTGCAAAGTCCATGCATGAGTGGACCAGGTGGACAGTTGGCGAGGGCCACGTCACAGGGGAGAAACTGTTCACGTCGTGATTGACCTGAATCGTTTGCCAAAGGGCAGTCTTTGAAAGAGCGGGGTGGAAGGGGTCGGCGATGATCTTTCCTGCACTCTTCCTTGCGATGGAGTTGTGCAGGACCTCGATGGAGGGCAGGTGGCTGACCCTCTCAGCAGACCGGACGATCCGTTTCAGTGATGGAGGAAGTGAGGAGGGACTCTGATGGTCATTTAGAACTGAATTGGTACACAACACTCAAAGGAGGACTGAGGACAAAACACCACCATGCATTCACCAAACATTGCACTGAGGAAAACATATTTTGTAATTTTCTGAATGGGAACTACCATCGTCTATCAATTACAAAATCCCAAATGATTTATATTTGACATGGGACATTTGATTGAATAATCAGTAATAGAGGAGTCAAATCACATAGGGAGTCTCATCAGATCAGAATATCAGCAATCTGTGGAAAGAGCACAAGTAGAACAAAGAAGTGCATCATTCAACATAAGATTCCACCTAAAACAATGACATGAGCTCTCTGCTCAACTCCTCACTTCCCCTATACTCGCATCCTTCTTAAAACCCATTGGAGGGGCAAGGAACCTTGGGTTGTCTCCTCCAATGGGGTTTTAGAAGGAGGCGTGATGGTCAGTCCTTGCATCCATAGCTCGATGAATTTGAGTGGTTACATTTCTCCAGCCATATCCCTCAGCTTTTTAAGAAACAGGGGGAGGAGAATACTTTGTTATTGTTTCAACTGCTGATTGTCGCTTAAAGAAACACACAAATGAACATAAGTATGTTTAAGCATATCAAATCAAAATCAAATCAAGATTTTGTGACAGATGTCCTTGACCACCCTCTGGCTGTCCTCCAGACATCGGTAGCGCTGGAAGCTGTCCCAGGTACTGTTTATGGCCACGACACCTCCCTCAGAACCAGTTTCGATTTCCAGAGGGTCTAGTTTGAGAAATAGACACCTCACATGTCATCAACTGGCAGCTTCATTAAATAGTACCCATAAAACACCAGTCTCAGCATCAACAGTGAATAGGTGACTAAGGATATTCCATGTGAGAAATTGCCAAGAAACTGAAGATCTCGGGCAGATGCATTATATATAAACCCCAGAACACCCAAACAATTGAAATAAACCTAGAACACTAAACAAAAAATTAAACATGTTTCCTAGGCCAATTGTAGGTGTACTTTGTGCCTCGTGTCAAGAACACAATGACAAAAACATCAAGGACATTCTGTGTGAGGACCCTGAATGTTTTAATGGAGTATGGATGGACATATGGGTTACATTTTCCAACCGGAGGATTCAACTGTGAAGATTTTCACAGACAGCAGCCACAGCCCCCTTTATCAAACAAAACACGGGAGTTTCTCCTCCGCTGCATATGAGAGAATGGCTTAAGATACGGCTTGGGCTATGCCAGATCGAACACGCCCTGAGTGGGACAACACTGCCCGGGTATGCGTTGGAAGAGGAAGTGTGTAGGCGAGATGATTTTAAAGCCATAACAATCTCTTCAATGGCGTTGTTACGCACACCTCTATGAAGAGGGAACGCAACACCCTGCTACAACTCAACGTGAAGTGAAAGAGGTATGGGACTGTAGGTGTAAGGATGACAAAGGCAGAGAGAGTGGTACCGTTTACTAGGAATTTATTCCATCACATGGTAATATGGGGAAAGGGGGCTGGACGGAACCAAAGCAATGAAAGTAAATGTAAAAGCCCCCTCTCCTATCTAACCTGCCCAACCAAAATACAGGGGGTGGTCCACCCAGGTCTTACCTAGTGTGCCTAGAAAGTGAATATACTATGGGTATATGCATTTCCGCGGGCCTCTTGCCTAAGCACTCCCTAGGTGCCTTCCCCCCTGGGAACAAATTAAACAGAATATTATAAACGATTTCACAAACACACTGAGAAACACAGGACATCAAATAGGCTCTGACTGAGCAACAAACTCACACAGAACATGCCAAAGCTGCTCCCATATACAACAAACATAGTACATACCAACTGCTTGAGAAACAACCAACCTATACTATAACCATTAACCTCCTCTCTCAGCAATCCTCTTTCTGCAATGAATCTCCCAACAATTCTCTCTCTCTCTCTCTCTCTCTCTCTCTCTCTCTCTCTCTCTCTCTCTCTCTCTCTCTCTCTCTCTCTCTCTCTCTCTCTCTCTCTCTCTCTCTCTCTCTCTCTCTCTCTCTCTCTCTCTCTCTCTCTCTCTCTCTCTCTCTCTCTCTCTCTCTCTCTCTCTCTCTCTCTCTCTCTCTCGGCTTTTATCTCTCTCTCTGGCTTTTATAACTGGGGAAGGAGTCTAATGGGATACAGCTGTAACTTGACGAGGGAGCGGGGTCAGCTCCAATTAGCCGTGGAGTCGACCAATCAGCTGCTTGGGGGATTTCAGGAAGCCATCTCCTGAAACACACACTCAAATACACAAACTACAACACAGAAACTGGGGAACGTAACAGGCGTATAGTCCAGACTCCAAAGTGATAATTTTAGCATGTGCCCAATTCAGTAGTTCAAATGCAACAAAATTAGTTTGTATATATTTTCAAAAGCCTGCATGGATGTGAAATATTATGTGTCTTTAGGTGGGGTGATTCCCATATATTCCTGGCCATTATGAAACAGTTGGACAATCTTTTCCAACATCGTGAACAATTACGCCGCTGGGCAATTCTATCCTTAAGCCACAACCAGGGCCTAATTGCAAGAAGGTTGATCTATCCAGGGAAAGACAACTTACGGAACGTGGAGTGTGCAGGATATCTTGCGAGGAAGAGACAAGGTCTGATCAGGTCACAGCTTGAAGATGGAGAATTAGAAACGGATGGATGTCTGGGTTAATCATATAGCTGCCCCCTTTATCTGTAAGAAAGGAATAGTACAATTGCTTAACTAATTATAACATGTTTAAAAAGGTCTGTACTAAATATTTAGAATTAAATAAAGGGTTTTAAAATTGTATCTCACCTTTTAACAAAAGGAATCTATATTTTCTCTCTCCCAGTCTGTCTCAGAGAAAGGCTTTCAGGAAAGACGTGTGTGTGTGTTTCAAAACAATGTTATTTTCAGGTGTGTGTCTATGCGTGTGCGTATGTCTTCAATTGTGCTTGAAACAATTCAAAATTAGGGGTCATCTACATATAAGCCTCTCAAAACACACGTTTTACCCTGAGGATGGGGGTTACGTGTGTGTGGGTTGTGTGTGCGTCTCTTCAATTGTGCTTGAAACAATATCGGATCATTAGCACACAGGTTGTCTCCAAAAAAAGGAGCTCTATTTCAAACATGCAAAGATATATATTTGATACAAATACCCTGTTACAAACTGGTGTTAAAATATCACTTCTCATTGTGTACATTTCAAGGTTTCACAAACATAAAACTATCTAATGAATGTTTCTCTGACTAACACACTGTTGAGTTCCCTATTTACTAAAGAACAATCACTAAGACAAAACACAAAGAGTTTTATATAATCTGTATAAAAAAATAATGAAAAAGAATGGAATCCCCAATTACATAATATACAATGAACTACTGACTTTTTCATTTGTAAGTCATAATTATAACCCAAATGAAACCTTTGCTTAATATAGCCATTTATATAACCATGATAATGTGAGTTACCAATGATATAGCCCTGGTTGAGCTTAAAACGGATCAGAACTAAAAATATTGAAATTACTTATGGTAAAACGATTGTAAAACTCCACTTTAGACCCACCAAAACCTATCTACATATTATTAGTATTATATATATATATATTTTTTTATAAACATAATACAAATAAATTAAAATGGTTATGGAACACAACCACCATCTCGACCCTAACCGATATGTCTCATACTATGTTGATGTTAATGGGTTCCCCGGCTATCATGGCCCCGACCATGTACGGTTCGGGGATAGGAGGCATATTTCGTAACCTCTTTAGGATGGTTTTACCGTTTATGAAGAGAGGCCTCAGCATGGCCAAACCATATTTAAAATCAGCGGCTAAAATATTATAAGTGAGGTTGTAGCCAATGCTATGACCAGAAGGGCTTCATCAGATCCCGAGTATCAAGAAGGCTGTTGTCTCGAAGGACTATATTGTGTAAAAGCTCGGGCAATTTCAGGATGTTCGCTACCTGCAAATCGCATATCGTCCAAAACCATCAGATTGTTTTTATGAGGAGTTAGAAGTTCATCGTCAGACAGGGATGCGGGTCCTTCAACAAACTTGATTTTTATTTTCTTCAACAGCTCATCATACAAAGACTGATAACATGAATAACACCACACAATATTGTCAGGTTTCTGAGATAATACATGTTCATCAGAACTCTGTAAAATACTTGTTACAAAACCAGTGTTACCACTATTGGATGGGCCTGCGATTAAGGCCGTAAATGGTAGTCGCAACCTGGGATCGAAACCTTCTACCGCAGCCATTATATCTTAAGGGTTAAGGACAGGACTTGTAACATAAGTCAGTAGCCAAAGGGCAAGGTGGTCCTGTCAGGTAAAAGCAGTCTCTTGTCATAGACTACCTGGAATCTTTCAGTAAGTGGGGCATTCCTTAGATGGAAACCCTTTTTATCCCTAACACTATTTTTTGTAGTAGTTCAAAATTTCCAATTCACTATTCGGGTCATTTATGAACCCCTCGACCAGGCGTGTGATTGATTCCAAGTTAACATGTGGGGCATTTTCATAGTTTTGAGTCACGGCTTTGGCTTTCAACACCACGTGAATGTCTTTAGTCCTAAAAGCATAGCTTTAGGGACCACAGGAGGACCACTCTGTGATATGGTCACCATCTTCGAGTTCACTCGTTAAACCACCCAGATAGTTGCTAAGAGGGGGGTTCCAATCACTCTGTTTACTTGCATGGACCACAGAGTCTGTGTCATGATAAAGAACACGACTCTGCAACTGTTCCATGAGCGTGTACAGTTCAAGTCGACCATAGGCCGTGGTAAATGCTACAAGAAACACATTTACATTACCCGGGGGTAGAACCCACTTCTTGTATTGTCTCCATTGCACCAGTGCAATGTCTTGACTCAAAAATTAAAAAATGTGAAATTTCACATTGTTCCAATAAAACAAATTCCAAAAATTCTTCGGGGAAATTCTCTGGGAAAGTTTGCCCCAAATTGAGTTGAAGTACAATTTCGACAGATTTATTTTGGTTTTGTTGACCTCTATTCTGTCAGAGACAAAACCTATACCTTCTCTGTCGTGATAGTCCTGAATGTACCTGTCTTTGCTCTCGATCTGTGACTGATGCAGGATAGCCTGAAGCCATTTGTCTTTGCTCTCGATCTGTGACTGATGCAGGATACCCTGAAGCCATTTGTCTTTGCTCTCGATCTGTGACTGATGCAGGATAGCCTGAAGCCATTTGCTTGCATCTCAAGAAGGTCTTGATGTGCTCTTCAAAAAGAGTGTCTGATTTCCTGGAAAAGTTCCACACTTCAAAGATTTTGGCCACACGATACCCCATCTCTAGAGCCTTAGAGAATTCAACGGTGACCCATAGGGCTCTTTCTTGATCTGAATGATCACAAGGGTTTTCCTGGTTGTTGTTTTCACTGCAGGTGCGACAAGGGTAAAGAAAAGTTTTCCTTGAGGTCCCTTGTAAGGCACACTGGCAGAAACAAACCCCGGGGAGGGTAAACTGTTGCTTTAATAATCAGATCAAAATAGTTTTGGGGTAAGTCAAAGTCACAGTGAATAATTTCAGGATGCCCCACAGGATAGCATGAGGTATTCATTACATGAGGATAAAGGGATGTAAAATCTACATATCCTATTGTCTCGTCGGGTTGTGCATTGGTACGGCCTCCATACAAGGCCTGTCATGGTTCCAAGGGTTCTTTCTGGTGTGTCAAAGCTGGAAAGGAAGGCTCGAACACGGGGATCAGACTTTTTGAGTTTGGGCCACCCATGCTCCCACATCACATTCACTTTACACCCATAAGTAGCCTGTAAAGACTCCAATTGGTCTTGGAACTCCTGGTACATATCCCCAAAAGTATTTTGGGTTAGGACACACATGGCCTGGGGCACAAATTTACAACCGTGGAAGAAACACCCGTTGTACTCAAACACTGTCTCAACACCGTCAATCTGTGTGTATCCATCTACGTGATACGGCCCAACAGCCTTCTCCCCACTATTCAAAGCATGTTGAATAAAAATGTTTTTATCCTGGGCCAAGCACTCCAACCATTGAATGGACCCGCTAGAGTATGACTTGAATTGGCGTCGGTAGTTGTCAGGCGATGTAATAGCAATAGATGCTGGAGGTAAAAAATGGGCACGTTTTCAAGCATGCCGATGCAATAGTTGTACAACTCCAGAGGTCAATGCCTGCATCTTTGATTACCTCTTCTCTGAATCTGAGGCATCCTTCACGAAGTATAACCACATCATTGTCACAGTATGACTCCATCTCTTTATGGAAATCAAAGGTGTTATGATATACTGTCTCATACCATGTCATGAATCTCTCTCACTCTTAGGGAGACATTTGATCACACCTGTACATTTCAGGGCTGGGATAAGATCCAATATAATGTAGATTCTCCTCAGATGTGAAGAAATGAGGAAACCAACCTTTCACAGAGTTTTCAAAACCCAAGGCCTCAGGCATTTGAGCCAATCTCACGGGTAAGAAACTTAAACTGTCAATGTATCTCTGGTTGAAGGCGGGGTCTACAAAACACAAGATTTTACTACCTTGCGCTATGACACTGGGTGCAATGCCTTGTTGTATCAGGGGGTTCAAAAGAAGATAGGAATCATAGGCTCTAGAATTGTGAGCTATAAACGTGAAGTTTCTGCACTAGGGTTTTCTGAAGTGTTTTAGAAAGAGTACTGCACAATTGGGTCCCTCTGCCGACCACTTTTCACCCTTGAAAGTCATGGTAGATACAAAAATAGGCAAATGAACCCCTGATTGCTGATTAGTCTCAAAATCATAAAACACATTTCTCTGAATGTTTATCTTCAGCCAAGGGCTGAATATAACACTCGTGTGGCACTTCTTGAACCACTTCAGCGTCTCTGCTTTTCAAAGGCCCTTTACAGATTGGACAATGTATGATTCCACACACATGCGGTTTAGCGCTGTCTATTTTAAGGTTGTCATTGCATTGGCATTTCTTGTTAATGTCACAACTGCTTACAGATGTACATGCCTTGGGGTGCCATGTTTCAATTTTGTGTTTTTCGTAGCAGTATGCCGAACGACATGTGCGTTGACAATCCACACACACATGTACCATGATCATATTTTAACTTGCACAATCAAGTTTGATTTTAAATTAATTCCCCATAGCCAGCAACTTTCTTCGTGCAAAGGTTGCATGTTCAGATCTCATCACGGACAACTTTAGCATTTTAGCTAACTTTGCAACTACTTACTAGTTTAAAACTTCTTAAGGATGTAGCAGAATACAGTTCCCTGGCAGGAACACCACTCAACGGAGTTTCAGAGCGCCATCTATAGTTTTTGATAAAACTCAAACTGTCATTAAACTTTCATTAAAATACACATTCAAGGTAGTGAATTAAAGCTACACTCGTGGTGAATCTATCCACCAAGTCAGATTTGTAAAATACTTTTCGGCGAAAGCATGAGAAGCTATTAACTGATAGCATGTACCCCCAAAATACTGCAACGTCACCTAACGACAGATTTTGCGGTAGCCGGGGCTACCCAAAACGCTACCCAAAACGCAGAAATAAAATATAAAACATTCATTACCTTTGACGAGCTTCTTTCTTGGCACTCCTAGATGTCCCATAAACATCATTTTGGGTCTTTTTTCGATTAAATCGGTCCATATATAGCCTAGATATCGATCTATGAAGACTGTGTGAACAACAAAAAAAATTGCGTTTTCTAACGTAACGTCATTTTTTAAAATTAAAAAAGTTGACGATAAACTTTCACAAAACACTTCGAAATACTTTTGTAATGCAACTTTAGGTATTAGTAAACGTTAATAAGCGATCAAATTGATCACGAGGCAATGTATATTCTTTAGCTGTCCGTCTGGAAATAATGTCCGGGTAAATCTCAACCAAAATATCCGGTCGGAGACCTGAACAAATGGCTTGTCTCTTCTTCGTTTGACCAAGAAACAAAGCCGAGGCAAATGACAAGACTGTTGACATCGTGTGGAAGCTGTAGGTATTGCAACCTCAGCCCCATTTAATGTGGTTCGCCTTTAACAATGGGTTGACGTGGCGGATGGATATATTTTTCCATTTTCAGTGATCATTTCACTTTTCGATGAAACGCACGTTCTGTTATAGTCACAGCCGTGATTTAACCAGTTTTAGAAACGTCTGAGTGTGTTTTATCCACACATACTAATCATATGCATATACTATATTCCTGGCATGAGTAGCAGGGCGCTGAAATGTTGCGAGATTTTTAACAAAAAGCTGCGAAAATTCGCAACAGCCTGAAGAGGTTTTAAGGGTTGCATCGGACATGTTTCATCCAGACATAGAGTGCCCCCCCCTTTCGTGTATAGCCTGTATGACATGATGGACACACATATGGCGCTCCTAAAAACGCTGTGATGTTGGTAATAGCATAATAATGGGCGTTTTGCACATAAAAGTACAGAAGTACCAGGATTGTGAACGTTTATGAGATATGCCCTTTTATTGTTTATGATTTCTGATCGCATGAGACTATCAAGTTTCCTTCTCTGACCCCCTCCACCTAAGGGTTGACGTACGATTTGTACAATGAGCTCTAAGGTCCTATCAGCTATGATGGAAAAATTACATTGAACAAGTCGTTCCAGCAGGGCTATAAACTGTTCAAGATCTGCTGCGCCATTGGGCAAAACAAGAGATAAAGTGTTTTGCATACCATCTCCACAAATTTCAAGCGTAAGACATCACGAGGTTCGGCAAAATCTGTTGTCCTCTCTAAAAGTTTGCTCAGCGTATCCAAGATCATCACATAAAAAACTGCATAATCAAGGTTCTGATTCATCCATGTGAAATTAAAAAACTGTCGAATCTCTGTATTGCTGAACTTATTTCGGTACATAACACGAACACTTCTATCAATACCATCGCCACTCTGATTTATGACACAATTTTACAATTCCTTAAAAACATTGTGTGGCTGCTCTGACTCCTCGGACATGGGAGTTAAAGGAGGTGTGTGTGTGTGTGTGTTGGATGGTGTTGACGATGATATGCTCTCATTCATTTTGTTAATTAAGGATATGAGTTCTGCTGGGATCTGCGATAACAGGTTTTCATCTGTCGGAATTATTGATGAATCTGTTTCATTAATTTGATTAACCATATGAATGAGTTCTACTGGGATCTGCGATAACAGGTTTTCACTCTAGCAGGTCCATTCAATGGTTGGATTACTTGGCCCAGGATAAAAACATTTTTATTCAACATGCTTTGAATAATGGGGAGAAGGCGGTTGGGTCACGTAGATGGATACACACAGTTATGTCTTGATTGTATTACACCTGGTTCCCATTAAGTTATTATTATTTCCCCCTCTGGTTCCCATTATGTTTTGTGTGTGATTGTTACTGGTTTTGTGTTAGTCTTTTGTGTTAGGGTTATTTATCCCTGCATGGATTTATTGGCTGATCATTTTTTCAGAGTAAAGTACGTTATTTTACTCAGCTCTTTGTCCTGCGCCTGACTCCGTCCTTACCTCTGCACAACTGACACATGACAGAATCACGCACCTTTTTAATGGAGTCAGCAGGTGCACCCAGTCCTCTGGTACCAGTGGAGGAACACGTCCAGCAGCACGCGACGATGCTCTAACATCTTGGCACAGCCATGGATCGCGTGCTGCTTGTGGGTTTTTTCCCACAACCCCATCAACTTCACTCCAACCAACACCACAACCCACACCGCTGTCCACCCCTCCGTCACCTGGACCCAGTGGGATTCGGCTATCGCTCCCGAGCGCATATGATGGGACGGCTGCCGGGTGCCAGGGGTTCCTGCTCCAGTTGGAGCTCTACCTGGTGACCGTCCACCCAGCTCCCTCGGGATACGAGAGTGTATCAGCCCTCATCTCCTGTCTGTCGGGGAAGGAGCTTGAGTGGGCCAATGCTGAATGGGGAGGTATAGACGCAGTGTTGGTCCGCTAAGAGGATTTCACACGCCGCTTCCTGGTGGACTTCAATCTTCCACCTGCTGGGGAAAGCTTTTTCCATCTCAGACAGGGGATGAGGAGCGCACAGGAATTCGCACTGGGCTTCAGGACCCTGGCTGCCAGCGTGGAATGGAATGAGAGGTCCCTGATCGACCATTACCAATATAGTCTACGTGAGGACGTTCGTCGGGAGCTGGCCTGCAGGGACACCACCCTTACCCTCGACCAGCTGGTGGATTTATCCATCCGGCTGAATAACCTGTTGGCTACCCCCGGATGTCTGGATCGGGGTCCGTCCATTCCATCCCCCAGTGTTGCTCTAAGGGTGACCAAAGGGGGAGCTGTTTCCTGCACTACCTGTGGCCTCCGAGAACACACTGCTGGTCGGTGCTGGAGAGGTTCCCCAGGAAGTCGAGTATCATCCCAGGTGAGTATGCACCCAACTCACCCATAGCTTCCTGTTGTGCACATGTCTTTTTCTATAGAATTTTCTGAGTTTTCCCCACATTTAGTACCACCTCTGGGCACAGCATTTAATACCACCTCTGGGCACTATGAGTACCTGTAGACGAGATTTTCAGGGACCTGCACTGGCAGGGTGTAGTGGTGTAAATAGATGACATTCTAATATACTCCGCTATACGAGCAGAGCATGTGTTTCTAGTGCGCAAGGTGCTTGGTCGACTGTTGGAGCATGACCTGTACGTTAAGGCTGAGAAATGTCTGTTCTTCCAACAGTCCTTCTCCTTCCTAGGGTAACACCTGTCCGAGTCAGGGGTGGAGATGGGGAATGACCGCATTTCAGCCGTGCATGGTAAAGGAGGTGCAGCGGTTCTTAGGGTTTGCCAACTGCTACCGGAGGTTCATCCGGGGCTTTGGTCAGGTAGCGGCTCCCATTACCTCTTTGCTGAAGGGGGGACCGGTGTGACTGCAGTGGTCAGCTGGGGCAGATAAGGACGTGAGAGTGTATGTTTCCTCCTGCTCGGTGTGCGCCCAGTGCAAGGCACCTAGACACCTGCCCAGAGGGAAATGACAACCCCTACTCGCTCCACAACGGCCGTGGTCACACCTATCGATGGATTTCGTGTCAGATATCCCTCCGTCACAAGGGAACACCACGTTTCTGGTTGTTGTGAATCGGAGTCCTGCCGTCTCATTCCTTTGCCCGGTCTCCCTACGGCCCTACAGACTGCGCAGGCCCTGTTTACACACATCTTCTGGCACTATGGGGTACCTGAGGATATAGTGTCTGATCGGGGTCCCCAGTTCACATCAAGGATCATGAGTGCGTTCATGGACCGTCTGGGAGTCTCGGTCAGCCTGACCTCAGGGTTTCACCCCGAAAGTAATGGGCAGGTGGAGAGAGTTAACCAGGATGTGGGTAGGTTTCTGCGCTCTTATTGCCAGGACCGGCCGGGGTAGTGGTCGGCTTTCATCCCCTGGGCAGAGATGGCCCAAAACTCCCTCCTCCACTCCTCCACTAACCTGTCGCCGTTTCAGTGTGTACTAGGTTATCAGCCGGTTCTGGCACTGTGGCATCAGAGCCAGATCGAGGTCCCTACACATCAATCACATTAAACAGCTTCAAAGGAACAGATGCAGTATCTGGTTAAATAAACACCCTTCCCCTACCGTGAGAAAGGAAGGCAAGATGTCCTGCAGCATTCCCATATATGGGCATACACACCTGACCCATCAAGTAGGGTCATAAATCACACCGTTGACGTGTGCCGTCTACTGTATTCTCTCTCATAGGTGAAAGTGCACAGATCTGGGGAAGAGTACCAAAAAATGTCTGCAGCATTGAAGGTCCCCAAAAACACAGTGTCCTCCATCATTCTTAAATGGAAGACGTTTGGAACCACCAAGACTCTTCCTATAGCTGGCCGCCCGGCCATACTGAGAAATCGGGGGAGAAGGGCGTTGGTCAGGGAGGTGACCAAGAACCCGATGGTCACTGACAGAGCTCATGAGTTCCTTTGTGGAGATGGGAGAGCCTTCCAGAAGGACAACCATCTCTGCAGCACTCCACTAATCAGGCCTTTATAGTAGAGTGGCCAGACAGAAGCCATTCCTCAGTAAAAGGCACAAAACAGCCCGCTTGGAGTTTGCCAAAAGGCACCCAAAGGACTCTGACCATGGAAAACAAGATTCTCTGGTCTGATGAAACCAAGATTGAACCCTTTGGCCTGAATGCCAAGCGTCACATCTGCAGGAAACCTGGCACCATCCCTACAGTGAATCATGGTGGTAGCAGCATCATGCTGTGAGGATGTTTTTCAGTGGCAGATATTGGGAGACTAGTCAGGATCAAGGTAAAGATGAATGGAGCAAAGTACAGAGAGATCCTTGATGCGCTCAGGACCTCAGACTGAGGTGAAGGTTCACCATTCCTTACAGGACAACAACCCTAAGCACACAGCAAAGACAAGGGAGGAGTGGCTTCAGGACAAGTCTCTGAATGTCCTTTAGTGGCTCAGCCAGAGCCCGGATTTGAACCCGATCGATCATCTCCGGAGAGACCTGAAAATGGCTGTGCAGCGACACTCCCCATCCAACCTGACAGAGCTTGAGAGGATCTGCAGAGAAGAATGGGAGAAACTCCAAATACAGGTGTGCCAAGCTTGTTGCGTCATACCCAAGATGCGAGGCTGTATTTAAAAAAACAAAACTGTTTTTCCTTTGTCATTATGTGGTACTGTGTGTAGATTGAGGCAGAAAAAAAGTATTTAATCCATTTTAGAATACGGCTGTAAAAAAACGTGGAAAAAGTCAACAGGTCTGAATACTTTCCAAATGCATTGTATGTAGAAGGGTGAGTGACTGTGTACTGTTTTGGCAGAGTCAGTGTACAAAAGTGTGCCACATAAGAACAGACTCACACACACAAGAGACACCCAAATGAATCCCCCAAGACAATGCTCTTTTGGAATCAGTCCTGGCCGCTGCATTTGTTAATGACCAAGCTGAAAAACGAGGCCAAATCAGGATGTTCAGCCCCCCTTTACATATCAATCACGCTATAACGCTGAACTTCAGCGATACAGGTTGAATCCAGCCCTTTGGCTAAGATCTGGCAACGGAAATGTTAGCTGTTGTGTGCTAAACGCTCTGAGGCTTGGGCAGAGGAACAATGGCTGTTTAATGAGGGAGATAATGCACTCATTTAGCTAGAGACAGAGAAAGGCTTGCCAAGGGACAGGGCACTCAATGGCCAGCTTATGCTCCATCTACCAGTAATCATCTGTACTAGTGAGTAGGTGTTAAAGGAATTTAACAATTCCTATATGTTCATTAACCAATTTAATTATAACAAAGCATAACACTGTCCGTTTCATAAAATAGACAAAGATCAGTCTCAAAATCAATTAATAGCGTTTATTCCCGAGAGCTCTGAACATAATCACAATGTATATTAGTTTATATATCACACATAACGTTCATAGCGTCTTAAAATGTCCCTCCTCCTCTCCGACAAGGACAAAGCTGCTTCAAAAGTCCAGTCCAACCCACTAACACACATTACACACTATATCTGGATTAACTCCTGAAGTTTCACCACAGTTTATTACCACTTAGCTGACAGTTCCAGTCCCCCGCAGATACGGAAAACCCGGAGGGGCTCTCGCTGTCTTATTCTATCTCCACAGATACAGTGGGGAGAACAAGTATTTGATACACTGCCGATTTTGCAGGTTTTCCAACTTACAAAGCATGTAGAGGTCTGTAATTTTTATCATAGGTACACTTCAACTGTGAGAATCACATTATGATTTTTAACCTCTCTGCGCTCGGAAAGTGTCTCACATGTATCGAAAGCCTAGAATCTTGCTAATCCAACTGCATTGTCAGATTTAAAAAAGGATTTACTGCGAAAGAATACAATGCGATTATCTGAGCATAGAGACCCATAAAAAAAAAACATTTCAACCAGCACAGGCGTAACATAATCACAAACTGCATTAAAATAAATAGTTTACCTTTGACGATCTTCCTCTGTTTGCAATTCCAATGCTCATTGTTACACAATGAATGATCTTTTGTTTGATAAAATCCATTTTTATAGCCTAACACGAAACATTTTGTGAACCACTTGCGTCGTGAATTCTGTCTCATCCCATTATCGACGACACATTCCAGGTAAATAACCCACACAGAACGTGACTTTTCCAGTCATGTTTGGTTTCACTGCAATCAACTGGTTTGTTTGTTTGTAACACAATCAAACCTTATGGGCCATTTCGCTGGATGTATTGACTGAAAGAAACCGATTTGAAGACAACAAGTCATGACATCATTGTGCACCAATGATTTGCCCGCTGTTTCGCTGCTTGACTGTCTTTTAACCCAATGACCACTGATCGTCTTGAAATCTTGCTGGGTAGATAGCCAATGATCTGAGCTAAACGGCAATAGTTCATGTTTATGTGTTGCAAGACCAACGTAACGAGAGTCATTCGCTATTGAAGTTTCGTACCGGAAGGAGAAACACATATTACACACTGCATTGTTTGGTAAACGCACAGATTCAGCGGTTTATATGTCAATAATTATAGCGACTAAGTCAGGGAAAGCTAAATCTAAGTCTAGATATACAGATGTACACACAATTTTAGAATAAATTGATTGGGAAAGTGAGACAGAGATTGTTGTAGGATGATTCATTTAGCGATTGTGGAGGAATATTTTTTGAACGGGAGAGGACATCGTTTTGGACTGGTAAATTCTTATTATGCTAATGCCCTTGTTTGAAATTAATAATATAAAATATTATTTGTGATTTTTTTTATTTTTAGAAGCAATATATAAACATGTAATGCCATGAAATGTGAGATGCGTGTGTCTGCCTCCCCACCCCAACCCACATGAAATAGCCTATTTGAGGCTGTTGAGGGGAGGGCAGGCCCACAACAATGGCCAAAGTGAAATGGAGACAGTAGATACAGCTGGTCTGTCATAATATAATAGAGACAGTAGATCTAGCTGAAATGTAATAATATAAAATAGACAGTAGATCTAGCTGGTCTGTCATAATATAAATGAGACAGTAGATCTAGCAGGTCTATAATAATATATTCAACCTTATGTTCCCTGTACTCTATATATATATGTTTATTATACCTGTTGATACAGGGCTCATATGTGAAACTATTCTAACTGAACATTTTCTTTCACAGTGACACTGACTCCGAATGGGAGTCTTATCCGGTGTCCTGTGTGAATTTAAGTATGCTCTCTCTAATTCTCTCTTTCTCTCTCTCGGAGGACCTGAGCCCTTGGACCATGCGTCAGGACTACCTGGCATGATGACTCCTTGCTGTCCTCAGTCCACCTGGCCTTGTCGCTGTTCCAGTTTCAACTGTTCTACCTGCGGCTATGGAACCCTAAACTGTTCATTTTTACTCTTGAGGTGCTGTCCTGTTGCACCCTCTACAACCACTGTGATCTTCAACCCGGCACAGCCAGAAGAGGACTGGCCAACCCTCATAGCCTTTTTCCTATCTAGATTTCTTCCTAGGTTTTTGCCTTTCTAGGGAGTGTTTCCTAGCCACCGTGCTTCTACACCTGCATTACTTGCCGTTTGGGGTTTTAGGTTGGGGCTATATAAATTGATTTGATTTGATAGAGGACTGAGGGTCTTCCAAATATTGAAAGTGTGTAAATAGTTACTCATGTTATTTTGTAAATGTATATATATATTTTTTGTCCATATACATTTTTAATCAATAATTATTTTTTTCCCATAATTTTTTTTTTTTTTGGGGGGGGGGTGTTAGAAAACCATTTTGGTATTTTGTATATAGTTATTTGTTTCAAAATATATACATTCACCAATTTGGCCACTTGGGTACATTTGGGCTACTTGTGTGGGACACCTGGGTGAGTTCATGATAAATGTCATGTAGCACACTCATTTTGGAAGTTATCATTCTGAAACTTTGCACAAGTACTGTTGCCCTCTTATATTTTTCACTGAAATTGTCCCCATCATCCTATCTGAATGTTTGTTTTATCTTGTTCATTTTAAAGATGATAATACAAAAATAAAAAAATTAACGTATGGTTTTTTAAATTGTTTTATCTAAACCAGAGCTATTGTGTTATATTCTCCTACATTCAATTCACATTTACACAAACTTCAGAGTGTTGTCTTTCAAATGGTACCAAGAATATGCATATCCTTGGTTCTGTGCCTGAGCTACAGGCTGTTAGATTTGGGTATGTCTTCAGGCGGAAATTGCACAAAGTAGGGGGGAGCTCTAAGAGGTTTTATTGCATGACATAAGTATTTGATACATCAGAAAAGCAGAACTTAATATTTGGTACAGAAACCTTTGTTTGCAATTACAGAGATCATACGTTTCCTGTAGTTCTTGACCAGGTTTGCACACTGCAGCAGGGATTTTGGCCCACTCCTCAAAACAGACCTTCTCCAGATCCTTCAGGTTTCGGACTTTCAGCTCCGTGCAAAGATTTTCTATTGGATTCAGGTCTGGAGACTGGCTAGGCCACTCCAGGACCTTGAGATGCTTCTTACGGAGACACTCCTTAGTTGCCCTGGCTGTTTCGGGTCGTTGTCATGCTGGAAGACCCAGCCACGACCCATCTTCAATGCTCTTACTGAGGGAAGGAGGTTGTTATAATAATAATAATAATAATAAATGCCATTTAGGAGACGCTTTTATCCAAAGCGACTTACAGTCATGTGTGCATACATTCTACATATGGGTGGTCCCGGGGATCGAACCCACTACCCTGGCGTTACGAGCGGCATGCTCTACCAACTGAGCTACAGAAGGACCAAGGCCAAGATCTCGCGATACATGGCCCCATCCATCCTCCCCTCAATACGGTGCAGTCGTCCTGTCCCCTTTGCAGAAGAGCATCCCCAAAGAATGATGTTTCCACCTCCATGCTTCACGGTTGGGATGGTGTTCTTGGGGTTGTACTCATCCTTCTTCCTCCAAACACAGCGAGTGTTTAGACCAAAAATCTCTATTTTTGGCTCATCAGACCACATGACCTTCTCCCATTCCTCCTCTGGATCATCCAGATGGTCATTGACAAACTTCAGACGGGCCTGGACATGCGCTGGCTTGAGCAGGGGGACCTTGCGTGCGCTGCAGGATTTTAATCCATGACGGCGTAGTGTGTTACTAATGATTTTCCGTGTAGTTCTGGGCTGATCCCTCACCTTCCTCATGATCATTGATGCCCCACGAGGTGAGATCTTGCATGGAGCCCCAGACCGAGGGTGATTGACCGTCATCTTGAACTTCTTCCATTTTCTAATAATTGCGCTAACAGTTGTTGCCTTCTCACCAAGCTGCTTGCCTATTGTCCTGTAGGTCATCCCAGCCTTGTGTAGGTCTTCAATTTTAACTCTGATGTCCTTACACAGCTCTCTGGTCTTGGCCATTGTGGAGAGGTTGTAGTCGGTTTGATTGAGTGTGTGGACAGGTGTCTTTTATACAGGTAACGAGTTCAAACAGGTGCAGTTAATACAGTTAATGAGTGGAGAACAGGAGAGCTTCTTAAAGAAAAATTAACAGGTTTGTGAGAGCCGGAATTCTTACTGGTTGGTAGGTGATCAAATACTTATGTCATGCAATAAAATTAAAATTAATTACTTAAAAAATCATACAATGTGATTTTCTGGATTTTTGTTCTCGATTCCGTCTCTCACAGTTGAAGTGTACCTATGATCAAAAGTACAGACCTCTACATGCTTTGTAAGTAGGAAAACCTGCAAAATCGGCAGCGTTTCAAATACTTCCCACTGTATATAGCTGGGTAGGTTCAAACATAGGTTAAGAAGTCTCTTTGCTTTCTTTCAGTACACACATACATTCCTTCTTCCACAATGGTTATCATTTTCAATCACCCCTTGTCCATGTTACATAACTTCTTTCTTATGAACTAACATTATTAATTAGATATAACCTCTTTCTTATGAACTAACATTATTAGATATTGCGAAACAGGGTAGAATTCAGTTAGTTATAGTTGTAATTTAGTCATTATTCATACAATTCATAACAGTAGGACAAAGCACTTAAAAAAGTATTTTTATTAAGTGTGAGGAGGGTTACAATTGTTGCAGACTGTGTTTGGCAATGTATTTACACTGCATAACAGTTTAGGCAGGCTGCACAAGTGGGGCAATTATGCTTGCTAAATGAGCTGGTAAATATACCCAATTTCCTTGAGTGGGAGGGCTGGCCATCTTGGCTGTAAGTGGTTGTGGTGAGTCACAATTAGCCTATATGAAAGATAAGTTGTATAAAATGAATCATTTGCACGTAATTTCTTGGCCTGCATATCTAGTAAAAGTTTGGGTACGTACTGTTGGTTTGCCTTCATGGTAAATTTAACTAATAAGACGTTTCTATTTAGCAATAATCCTCAATGTTTTAGGATTGCAAAACTACAGTATTCAACAAGATGACTATCATGTCTTCAAAGACAGAGCTTGTGAACTGAGCACATCTGAGCACTAGATGGTGGTAGAGGTGTGGTTGCGTGCACTGGATATTTCTCAGCCAGGTTTTCAAACTGAACAGGTCTCACCATGGGGGATTATAGTTTCTAAATCAAGTGTCAACTCCCTCCAATCAGAAAGTATTCACACCCCTGGACTTTTCCCACATTTTTCTGTGTTACAGCCTGAATTGAAAATAGTTTAAATTGCGATGTTTTTTGTCACTAGCCTACACAAATACTCCATAATGTCAAAGTGGAATAATGTTTTTATACATTTTTACAAATTCCTAAATGTCAAGCTGAAATAACTTCAGTATTCAACCCCTTAGTTTTGTTATGGCAAGCCTAAATAAGTTCAGTGACTGAGTGTATTGATACACCATCCAAAGTGTAATTAATAATTTCACCATGCTCGAAGGGATATTCAATGCCTGCTTCTTCAGGTGCCCTTCTGTGCGAGCATTGTAAAACCTCCCTGGTCTTTTTAGTTGAATCTGTTTTTGAAATTCACTGCTCGACTGATGTGTGGGGTACGGAGATGAGGTAGAAAAAAAAATGAACACTATTATTGCACACAGTGAGTCCATGCAACTTGTGACTTACAAAGCATTTTTACAAATTCATAGATGTAAAGCTGAAATGACTTATTGAATCAAGTATTCAACCCCTTAGTTTTCTTATGTCAAGCCTAAATAAGTTGCAGGCGTCCTTCCTAACTCAGTTGCCAAAGAGGAAGGAAACCACTCAGGAATTTCACCATGACCTTTTGCACACATTGTATATAGACTGCCCATTTTTTTTCTACTGTGTTATTGACTTGTTAATTGTTTATTCCATGTGTAACTCTGTGTTGTCTGTTCACACTGCTATGCTTTTATCTTGGCCAGGTCGCAGTTGCAAATGAGAACTTGTTCTCAACTAGCCTACCTGGTTAAATAAAGGTGAAATAAAAAATAAAATAAAAAATGAGGCCAATGGTGAGTTTAATGGCTGTGATAGGAGAAAACTGAGGCTGGATAGAAAACATTGTAGTTACTCCACAATACTCTAATTGACTGAGCCTGTACAGAATACACATATTCCAAAACATGCATCCTGTTTACAATAAGGCACGAATGTAATACTGCAAACAATTTGGCAAAGCAATTAACACTTTGTATTCAGGACAAAAGTTATGTTTGGGGCATATCCAATACAACATCATTACTGAGTAGTACTCTCAATATTTTCAAGCATAGTGGCAGCAGTATCATGGTATTGGTATGCTTGTAATCTTTAAGGACTGGGGAGTTTTTCAGGATAAAAAATAAACTGAACGGAGCAAAATCCTAGAGGAAAACTTGTCTGATTTCCACCAAACATTGGGTGATGAGCAGCACAATAACCTAAAACACAAGGCCAAATCTACACTGGAGTTTCTTACCAAGAAGACAGTGAATGTTCCTGAATGTCCAAGTTACAGTTTTTACTTAAATCTATTTGAAAATCGATGGCAGGACCTGAAAATGGTTGTCTAGCAATGATCAACAGCTTGAAGAAATTTGAAAAAGAATAATAGGCAATTGTTGCACAATCCAGGTGTGGAAAGCTGTTCGAGATATACCCAGAAATATTCACAGCTGTCATCGCTGCCAAAGGTGCTTCTACAACAGTATTGACTCAGGGGTGTGAATACTTATGTAAATAAAATATATTTCTACATTTCATTTTCAATACATTTGCAAAAAATTCTAAAAATATGTTTTCACTGTCATTTTTAGGGCAGTGTGTGTAGACGGAGAAAAATACATTTTTAATTCAGGCTGTAACACAAAATATGGAAGTCCAAGAATATTTTCTGAAGGCACTGTACAAATCAAGCACTTCTGAAGGTGCTACCTTGATTAAAATGCTAGTTATTGGTGGATAAAGAAGGAACCTAAACAAAAGTACAAAAATACCCAAGTGCATCAATGATGATTGATTTCATTTGATTTAATGCAATAAACATGTACAAAGTATGTTAAAATGTTTGAAAAAAGCATATCTGTGACAGTTAACAATACAGCATATCAATACAAATACAGAGGAGGACGACGTCTCAACATGGCTAGGCCACAAGTTACAGGCAACATGTTTTGGTCTCATGGACAGAGCACAGTAGTGTCAGGTTTCGGCTAAATAATGACGTTTTGAGAACGTTATAGTATTCCTCTCCTCACACCTATACATAGATGGAAAAAAAGAACACACTCATGACAAAAATCCCCACACATTGTGTTATTTATATATTTAAATATAAATGTAGAGTAACCCGTGTTTTGTTTGTAACATTGTTGCTTTGTATAGTAACTGAGGGTTGAGTGGTTTACTCACCGATACACAGAACAGATTTGGTAAGTAAGATTGTACCATCTGGGTTCTAAAAAGCTTTACAATCCTCCACCCATTTAAAAAAAAGTTTTACATGCTTTGTACATATTTCAAAGAAATATAATTTTATACACGAGTATATTTACACTATATGTGTATATATTCATTCACAATCACATGGCGTAGTCATTCTCTAGATAAAGGACACGGAACGGTGAGATACAGTCGTGTGGGTGGGAATAGTTGATTGAGCCTGAAATACAAAGCACACTGCACTTGGATTTCCATGTGGGACTGAAATCTAAAAGGATGTAGCTTTTAGCAAAAACATTGAACTCGGCACTGTAGAAGTAAAAAATAAAAGTAACTCTCCATTTAGTGTTTATCAGATTTACATTCAACTGACCCAAACCTCCTGCCTAAAAAGTCATTTTTTATTTTTTTAAATTGCATAAAGGATAAGAACTAGGGAAGAGAGGGGCAATGACGTGGTTGGCCTTAAATGCTATGACCTATAGACAGCGTGTTGGGTAAGGCGTGGGCAATACTGTACATTATAAATGCAAATAACCCTGTTTTGATCCAGTAGCTTTCGGGCAGTTATTATAAAACCCTCATTCACAAGTTAAAGAAACAGTTAACATGACCCTTTGCTTCGGGACATTTCACCCCTGCGAGAAAGGCCCCACATGGTACGCACCACAACTTTAATTCTCCCGGAACAATGGCAAAGTGTGCTGACAGTAGGTATATGGGCCAGCCTAAATGGTCCAAAAATGAACTGAGGGACCCTTCAAATAAACCATGAATTTTATCCCAATACCTTATTACAGTAGCTCACCTGCTTAGAGGTATGTATCAACAATTTCCCTTCTTTTGAGAACACCCAAAAAGAACAGCCACGGAAAAATACTCAGCAAAGTGCCTACTCATCTACACAGACCAGACAGAGTGGGAGTCGTTTCTGCATTGAACAGAAACGAACAGAGGAGAATTGAGGCTACTAGTCCAATGTACATCAGGGCAAGCAGACAAACAGTCAGACATGTGGGCATGAAGGACTCCGGTCCACTGTTTAGTGGAATACGTAAAAACAGTCTACACCAGAGTATGTTCAGGTACCATTGTCTGAGGCAGAATGAGCTAATGCCACCACTACTGGAGAAAAGACTGACACGAAACAGCACTTTTCTATCAATGGTTGAACCTAAAGCAAGCACAAATTCCAGACTGTTCCATGTAACAGACTAAGGGGGGCTTTCTTGAAATGGAAACAATAATAAAATGGTACATACATATACAGAATTGTTTTTAAAATACTGGATAAAGTAGAGTGACAGTACATTCTTCTTTTTGCAATACTCCTCTATAGCTACATCTGCATTGACCCACTAGTTCAATCATACAGCCAGTACGGCTTATAAGAGAAAGACAATGACAACAATCATTACTTCTAGCATTAAGGCAAAGTCTAATTCGCGGTTGTAAGGGCTAGACCAGTTCCTTCATAGAGTCACTCCAATGTGGGGAACCCGAGGGGCCGTGTCCTAATTTGAGATATGCATAAGTAATTCACTTTCAAGTCTCCTATGAACATCGGTACACAAATTCCGCAAAAAGTTTGAGTAAAATTGGAGCATCTGAAGTTAGGATTCAGCCGATAGATTCCAATATGGTGACAGACTTTAATGTGGGGACCTACTTGACTCCAAAGGAGACTTGTTTTTGGTTGAAACACTTGTTTGTGTTAGCAGCTGTTGTGAGACAACTGGCTCTTTAGCATGGCAAAGCTAATCAGAAGCTAAGCCCAATTCTAGCCAACTGCAGTCATTTCTGACACAGTGTGGAAATAAGAACCCTAGAACTTCAAATTCTAGACCCGTGGATGCTTTCTGTTAAGAGACAATTCTTCGACATCATCCAATCAACTTTCAGAATTGAAGCAGATTGCCTCTAGTATTAAGTAGAGGGTACTGCACTATAAACTGTTTCATTTACACAGCTTAAAGGAAGACAAACAAACTGATAGACAATAAAGTCAGAGGCCATTAAAAAAAACAGGAAACAATTTAGGGAAAATAAACACCAGAGAAAGCTTTTGATGCCATCAAGTGGAGACTCTGCTAACCTCCTACAATCAATCCACTACCATAAAAATCCTCACTAAAAACAAAGATTACATTTAAAACCTAATAAAAATAGCTATTATACATTTTTCATACCGTTCAATCTGGGTAGAGCGATTAATAGTTTAATTATTGATTTCAACTGGAAGGCACATACATAAGGCAATAAAAAGTGTTGCAAAGCATTTGACATGCCTTTCTCCAAACACAAGAAAAGGAAATATAAGAGGGCGATTATTGCTGCATTGAAAAAAATATAAAATGATCTATAACTTAACATGATATCAAGAAGAATCGGAATAATAATAACAATATTAATAGTAATAACAAAATAGTGCGAAGCATGAACAGGCCCTTTCAAGCCAGAGTGGAAATCAACTTTGTAAATTAAATTGTGCACTTCTTCTTTTCGCGTTAGGTTGAATGTGTTAGCCAGGGGTGCAGGAAATAACTCCCACTTCAGTCTCCAGTTTCAAAAGAGTAGTGGGGACTTCACTGACTGACTGCCCTTTCACATACATTATATTCAAAAGTATGTGGACGCCCCCTTAAAATGAGTGGATTCGGCTATTTCAGCCACACCCATTGCTGACAGGTGTATAAAATTGAGCACAGCCAAGCAATCTCCATAGACAAACATTGGCAATAGAATGGCTTTACTGAGGAGCTCAGTGACTTTCAACATGGGACCGTCATAGGATGCCATCTTTCCAACAATTCAGTTCGTAAAATGTCTGCCCTGTTAGATCTGCCCATCAACTGTAAGTGCTGTTATTGTGAAGTGGAAACGTCTAGGAGCAACAACGGCTCAGCCGCGAAGTGGTAGGCCACAGTGATGAAGTGCGTAAAAATCGTATGTCCTCAGTTGCAACACTCAGTATCAAACTGCCCCTGGAAGCAACGTCAGCAAAATAAGTGTTTGTCCGGAGCTTTATGAAATTGGTTTCCATGGCCGAGCAGACTCTAGAGCAGTGGAAACTGGAGTGATGAATCACCATCTAGCAGTCTGACGGACAAATCTGGGTTTGGCTGATACCAGGAGAACGCTACCTGTCAACTGTTAGTTTGGTGGAGGAGGAATAATGCTCTGGGGCTGTTTCAAGGTTTGGGCTAGGCCCCTTAGTTCCAGTGAAGGGACATCTTATTGCTATAGCATAAAATGACATTCTGTGCTTCCAACTTTGTGGTAACAGTTTGGGGAAGGCCCTTTCCTGTTTCAGCATGACAATGCCCCTTGTACACAAATCGAGGTCCATACAGAAATGGTTTGTTGAGATCGGAGTGGAAGAACTTGACTGGCTTGCAAAGAGCTCTGACCTCAACCTCATTGAACACATTTGGGATGAATTGGAATGCCGACTGCGAGCCAGGCCTAATCGCACAACATCAGTGCTCGACCTCACTAATGCTCGTGGCTGAATCGCAGGAACAGCAATGTCTTCCCGTGGCTGCAAATGGTGTAAAGTCTTCCCAGAAGAGTGGAGGAATGTTCCAACATCTAGTGGAAAGCCTTCCCAGAAGAGTGGAGGCTATTATAGCAGCAATGTTCCAACATCTAGTGTAAAGTCTTCCCAGAAGAGTGGAGGCTGTTATAGCAGCAATGTTCCAACATCTAGTGGAAAGCCTTCCCAGAAGAGTGGAGGCTATTATAGCAGCAATGTTCCAACATCTAGTGTAAAGTCTTCCCAGAAGAGTGGAGGCTGTTGTAGCAGCAAAGGGGGGTACCAACTGTATTTTAATGTCCATGATTTTGGAATGAGATGTTTGACGAGCACATACTTTTGATCATGTAGTGTAAGAGGCTGGATGTCCACAGCAACACCATATACTTTATCATTATTAATATTATCATCAATTGCTACCATTTCTACCTTCATTGAAGAATATGTGTGCGTGTCTTAGTTAGGGCTGGGGTAGGGATGGGAGGTCCCAAAGGCAACATGTGTGTGTTTATGAGTAGAAGGTGAGGACGCTCTGGTGGTTTCCGCGCACCAGGAGGAGGGGAGGCAGATCCTTGGACAGAGTCTCCAGCCAGGACATGTAGAGAGCACTGGACACTGCTCCCTTTCTGGCCAAGGGCATGCTCCTGTAGATCGAGAGAGAGTGTGATGTGATGAGTGACAGAAATAGCCCTATCCATTTGCATCCTTTCAAATCTCACCCTCGTGCCCCGTATATCAACAGCACAATAAACTCAATACCACACATATACTTCAATAAAGTGCAGTATGACTAACAGAGCATTGAAACACCCTATTCTACACATCCATTAATGAGACACAAAATGGAGGACCAGTGACACTGAGGACAATGGGTTTTTCTATTGCTGGAGGTGAGGAGAGCAGTAGTGCTGTGGTGTTGTGAATAGGATAGGACAGCAGGGACCGAAGCAGAGCCAAGCCAGTGGTGGAAAGAGACAACACTAGGGTAATTAACCCACAGCGCTACTGAATGAGTGCGAGTAGAGTATTGTGTGTGTGTGCCCATGCATAGAGAGGGAAGGATGAGTAAGGAAGCAGAGGGAGAATAAATGAGAAGCAGGACGATGGGAGGAAAATGTAGAGGGGGAGAATTGGAAGAGGTAAATGTAGCAGAGACAAAAGAAGATGAAGAGTGGATTGAGAAAGAGAAGGTAGAGCAACAGAGAGAAAAGATAAAAGAAGTGTCAGGGAAATGGAGAGAAGACCTAAACGAGACGAGGAGGGTGACAGAGGAGAGCGAGGGAGTGTGAGGATGGCTGGCGTCTCAGTTTACTGGGCACCCAGCTGATTCACTTAGTGGCTGTTATTACAATTTACATTTTAGTCATTTAGCAGATGCTCTTATCCAGAGCAACTTACAGGAGCAATGTGGGTTAAGTGCCTTGCTCAAGGGCACATTGACATATTTTTCACCTATTCGGCTCGGGATTCAAACCAATGAACTTTCGTTTACCAGCCCAAAGCTCTTAACCCGCTAGGCTACCTGCCGGCCCCAAACATGAGGCCTCAATACTTCTGTGCCACACACACCACACAAAAAAAGAAATCCTCTTAAATATACTTGCATGACAATGAGGTTAGCTGTGCTTGAGTGCTCCTTCAGCAGTTCGTTCAGTCTGATCTGACGATTAGTCTGAGAAGAACCAAAACAAAAACACAGGTTAAAATGGATACACGTTACGAGATTACCATCTAAAGCAGCAGCCACACTTTGCTGTAGGATAGGCAGATATGGGAGCACTTTCATCCCCATATATCTCAAAGACATTGGGCACAATACCCGACTCTGGAGGACCCCAATTTAAAATGTTTTATAGGCTTGATTCTATTTGGCTCCTAGCATCCTACAGCTAGCCCCTACCACTTCCATGTTCACAGATCTGAAATAACTGGATAGGAGTAAGTAATATGGTGATGGCTAGAGTGGTTAGATTTACCTTGGCCCTGTAGAGCTCCAGCTCGTTGTCGGTTATCCTCCAGGGCTCGCTGGCCTTCTGTGCCTCCGCCGTATCCTGCTCCATGTCGTCCTCCTTCAGCCGGTATGGCTCGATCATCTCTTCAAAAGCAGTAACACTGCAAAACCATAGGGGATCAAAGGTTAGTAAACGATTAGTTAGAAACTTTAGTACACACGCACAGTATATATAACAGGCCAGTATATTTGAGTATATACACTGAGTGTACCAAACATTAGGAACACCTTCCTAATATTGACTCACACCCCCCAAGAGCCAACACTGTCATGATTATTGAAGGTGTCAAAGTTCAACCCAATGCTATGTGAGGGCATAGGTCATCACACAACAGTCGTCATCAGAGAGGTCTACACTCGGTCTGATATCATTTCAACGCAAGAGGAAAAGGTGGAACTCAAATGAAGATGAATTCTTTGTCTGTTCCAAATGTATCATCATCAAACAGCTTAGTGAAGAGATTCTCCGGCTGCTACCTCAACTGTGGAAAAACAAGATGTAATTTGTAAGTACTTGGATGCAACTCAGGCACACAGAATGTCAGTTCTGAATGCCTCATACAGCCAAGGGGTTCGATGAGTCTGGCAGGACTGACCTGCTCCAAACCACTGGACAGATGGCAAGCTTAACTCCGCAGCCAGTGGGAGACACTGGCAATGTGAAGGACTCCCTCCTGCCCACAGTTCTATCCAACTAATCTAATATTAGCACTATTGTCACTCACGTTGGATTTAACGACATTCACTTTTGGCAATCTGAGGAACTGAAGAAGAGCTACAACATTCCCTTGAACACCCTTCTTTGCACAGGAAAGAGAGCAGTCATCCCTAGTCCCCTGCCGTGCTATAGAAGGGGGTTCGAAAAACGTTACAGCTGCCTCGCTGCCCTAAATTAGTTCCCGAAGAAACTCTGTAAAGACAGGAATGTCTCCTTTTTTGACAAATGTATCTTGCTGTGGGAGCAACCAACACTCTTTAAAAGTCATTCACCCTGACCGCAGCTGTTCCAGGATTATCTCCAACATAGCAAACTGCTTAAGAGACTGATGGTCTAGGTTTGATAGTGCTCCAGTCCTCCCTGTCATACTAAGCAACAGAGGACATGGAAATCATATTATATTCCAGAGAAACGGAAGTGCAGTAAATGTAATCTAATTTATGTTTAAGTGTTACCTCCGAGGGTATTGTCTGCAATAATTATATGCACATTTAATTCCACTGTTTGCATTGAAATAGCCAACTGTGGGCAGCCCACTCACCACCATTGATCCAAATGTAAATGTCACTGACATGTCTAACTCAAAATCAGCCTTTCAGAATAGCACTAAAAACAAACCAGAAAATGAATAAAAATAGCCCATATTAACATATAAACTCAGCAAAAAAATAAAAGTCCATTTTTCAGGACCCGTCTTTCAAAGATAAATCCAAATAACTTCACAGATCTTCATTGTAAAGGGTTTAAACATTGTAAAGTGTTTCCCATGCTTGTTCAATGAACCATAAACAATTAATGAACATGCACCTGTGGAACGGTCGTTAAGACACTAACAGCGTACAGACGGTGATGTCATAATGGGGTCGGTTGACAGTGCTGAGCACATCAGCACATGGTAAACATTCATGAAACATTTTTGATTCCCATTTAAAATCATAAATGTGGTGAATTTGTAAATACTATATATATATATATATATATATATATATATATATATATATATATATATATATATATATATGATGAGTTGTCTTCACTGACTTCGTGGTTTTGTCTCTTCGAGTTTATCGTCGAAGGAATGAGTGTTACACTGAGGCCTGTGCTCTGGAGCGGGATCGATTTGGAGGTGGGGGCTCCGTCATGGTCTGGGGCGGTGTGTCACAGCATCACCCGAATGAGCTTGTCATTGCAGGCATTCTCAACACTGTGCATTATAGGGAAGACATCCTCCTCCTTCATGTGGTACCCTTCCTGCAGACTCATCCTGAAATGACCCTCCAGCATGACAATGCCACCACCCATACTGCTCGTTCTGTGCGTGATTTCCTGCAAGACAGGAATGTCAGTGTTCTGCCATGGCCAGCGAAGAGCCCAGATCTCAATCCCATTTGCATGTCTGGGACCTGTTGGTTCGGAGGGTGAGGACCCCCCTTTGTTCAGGGACACATTATTCCATTTTTGTTAGTCACATGTCTGTGGAACTTGTTCTGTTTATGTCGCAGTTGTTGAGTCTTATGTTCATACAAATATTTAGACATGATAAGTTTGCTGAAAATAAACACAGTTGACAGTGAGAGGATGTTTATTTTTTTGCTGAGTTTAGTATGTAGCCTGAGAAACAAGGTTCAATGAAATGTATTATCAGAAAACATTAATTCTGGCCATCTCTGAAACACACTTAGATAATTAATTTGATGCAATAGTAGCTATACATGGTTATAGAATATACAGTGCATTCGGAAAATATTCAGACCCCTTCACTTTTTCCACATTGTTACATTAGACTTATTGTAAAATGGATTAAATAAATGTTTTCCCTCAAACACACAATACCCCATAATGATGAAGCGATGCTCCACATCCAACCTGACAGAGAGGATCTGCAGAGAAGAATGGAAGAGAAACTGGAGTTGAAATTGGAGAGAAACTCCAAACAGGTGTGCCAAGCTTGTAGCGTCATACTGTTACAGGAATTATATTCCTCTATTTTTTAATACCCAAATAAAATGACTCACTCTGTCAATTCATAAGAATCTGTATGACTCTTATTTGTATAAAATGCACAGAGACCAGTCTTAAAGTCAACCAGCAGCTTTTATTCTCGAGAGTACTGCCCATTATACATTTTACCACAGGTTATAAACTGAAAATGACGTCATTAGTTTTAGTACTAGCCAGTCTCATCTCCGCTCCAGTACAATGGCTTTATGGTTCTCACATAGTCTCTCCCTATTAAGATCATTTATGGATAGAGCCAAGATCTGCCTGTGTAGATGAACATTCTAACCAGTCTGGCTATAAGTTCATTCATTTCTACCATGGAACAGACAGACATTGTTCTAATTCTTGATTATATTTACACACGTTATATTCAGTACTAGGATTATAAAGAAAATTCATACATATACAGTAATATAATAGTATTCTGATTAGTCAGTCCTGATTCTAATGTATACATAAGCACATTTTTTATCAATAATGACTAATTAACACATACCCAAGTAGACTCAAGGCTGAAACTGCTGCTAAAGGTGCTTCAACAAAGTACTGAGTAAAGGGTCTGAATACTTATGTAAATGTGATATTTAAATGTTTTATTTAAGATATTTAAATAAAAAGACTCAATGGTTGCTAAATTTAAATAAACGTTTTTTCCCTTGTTATTATGGGGTATCATATGTAGATTGATAAAACAACGTTTAATCACTTTTAGAGAAAGGCTGTAACGTAACATTTTGAAAAAGTGAAGGGGTCTGAATACTTTTGTAATTCACATAAACGGAGGAGGTATTGCCATGTACAGTGGCTTGCGAAAGTATTCACCCCCTTGGCATTTTTCCTATTTTGTTGCCTAACAACCTGGAATTAAAATAGATTTTTAGTATCATTTGATTTACACAACATCCCTACCACTTTGAAGATGCAAAATATTATTTATTGTGAAACAAACAAGAAATAAGACAATAAAACAGAACTTGAGCGTGCATAACTATTCACCCCCCAAAAGTCAATACTTTGTAGAGCCACCTTCTGCAGCAATTACAGCTGCAAGTCTCTTGGGGTATGTCACTATAAGCTTGGCACATCTAGCCACTGGGATTTTTCCCATTCTTCAAGGCAAAACTGCACCAGCTCCTTCAAGTTGAATATATTCCGCTGGTGTACAGCAATCTTTAAGTCATACCACAGATTCTCAATTGGATTGAGGTCTGGGCTTTGACTAGGCCATTCCAAGACATTTCAATTTTTCCCTTAAACTACTCGAGTGTTGCTTAGGGTCATTGTCATTATGAACCTCCGTCCCAGTCTCAAATCTCTGGAAGACAAACCAGTTTCCCTCAAGAATTTCCCTGTATTTAGAGCCATCCATCATTCCTTCAATTCTGACCAGTTTCCCAAGTCCTTGCTGATGAAAAACATCCCCACAGCATGATGTTGCCACCATGCTTCATGGGATGGTGTTCTGGAGTGATGTGAGGTGTTGGGTTCGCGCCAGACATAGCGGTTCCTTGTGGTCCTGTGTAGCTCAGTTGGTAGAGCATGGCGCTTGTAACGTCAGGGTGTGGTCCTGTGTAGCTCAGTTGGTAGAGCATGGCGCTTGTAACGCCAGGGTAGTGGGTTCGATCCCCGGGACCACCCATACGTAGAATGTATGCACACATGACTGTAAGTCGCTTTGGATAAAAGCGTCTGCTAAATGGCATATATTATTATTATTATTATTATTATTGATGGCCAAAAAGCTCAAATTTAGTACCTTCTTCCATATGTTTGGGGTGTCTCCCATATGCCTTTTGGCGAACACCAAACGTGTTTGCCTTTTTTTTCTTTAAGCAATGGCTTTTTTATGGTCACTCTTCCATAAAGCCCAGCTCTGTGGAGTGTACGGCTTAAGAGTGATCCTATGGACAGATACTCCAATCTCCGCTGTGGAGCTTAGCAGCTCCTTCAGGGTTATCTTTGGTCTCTTTGTTGCCTCTCTGATTAATGCCCTCCATGCCTGTTCTGACAGCGGGATTTTGTGAATTTTGACAGCGGGGTGGGCAGCTGTCTCAATAATCTTTGGCCAGGTTTGTTGTTGGAGAAACATATTCAGTATTTTTCCATTTTTTAATAATGGTTTTAATGGTGCTCTGTGGGATGTTCAATGTTTTGGATATTATTTTATAACCCAACACTGATTCAACTGTGACAGACAAAATGAGAAAAAAAATCCAGAAAATCACATTGTAAGATCTTTAATTTATTTATTTGCAAAAATATAGTGGAAAACAAGTATTTGGTAAATAACAAGTTTATCTCAATACTTTGTTATATACCCTTTGTTGGCAACGACAGAGGTCAAACGTTTTCTGTAAGTCTTCATAAGGTTTTCACACACTGTTGCTGGTATTTTGGCCCATTCCTCCATGCAGATCTCCTCTAGAGCAGTGATGTTTTGGGGCTGTTGCTGGGCAACACAGACTTTCAACTCCCTCCAAAGATTTTCTATGGGGTTGAGATCTGGAGACTGGCTAGGCCACTCCAGGACCTTGAAATGCTTCTTACGAAGCAACTCCTTCGTTGCCCGGGTGGTGTGTTTGGGATCATTGTTATGCTGAAAGACCCAGCCACGTTTCATCTTCAATGCCCTTGCTGATGGAAGGAGGTTTTCACTCAAAATCTCACGATACATGGCCCCATTCATTCTTTCCTTTACACGGATCAGTCGTTCTGGTCCCTTTGCAGAAAAACAGCAACAAAGCATGATGTGCCCCCCCCCCATGCTTCACAGTAGGTATGGTGTTCTTTGGATGCAACTCAGCATTCTTTGTCCTCCAAACACGACGAGTTGAGTTTTTACCAAAAAGTTATATTTTGGCTTCATATGACCATATTACATTCTCCCAATCTTCTTCTGGATCATCCAAATGCTCTCTAGCAAACTTCAGATGGGCCTGGACATGTACTGGCTTAAGCAGGGGGACACGTCTGGCACTGCAGGATTTGAGTCCCTGGCGGCGTAGTGTGTTACTGATGGTAGGCTTTGTTACTTTGGTCCCAGCTCTCTGCAGGTCATTCACTAGGTCCCCCCGTGTGGTTCTGGGATTTTTGCTCACCGTTCTTCTTATCATTTTGACCTCACGGGGTGAGATCTTGCATGGAGCCCCAGATCGAGGGAAATGATCAGTGGTCTTGTATGTCTTCCATTTCCTAATAATTGCTCCCACAGTTGATTTCTTCAAACCACGCTGCTTACCTATTGCAGATTCAGTCTTCCCAGCCTGGTGTCCTTTGACAGCTCTTTGGTCTTGGCCATAGTGGAGTTTGGAGTGTGACTGTTTGAGGTTGTGGACAGGTGTATTTTATACTGATAACAAGTTCAAACAGGTGCCATTAATACAGGTAACGAGTGGAGGACAGAGGAGCCTCTTAAAGAAGAAGTCACAGGTCTGTGAGAGCCAGAAATCTTGCTTGTTTGTAGGTGACCAAATACTTATTTTCCACCATAATTTGCAAATAAATTCATAAAAAATCCTACAATGTGATTTTCTGGATTTTTTTTCTCATTTTGTCTGTCACAGTTGAAGTGTACCTATGATGAAAAAATTACAGGCCTCTCTCATCTTTTTAAGTGGGAGAACTTGCACAATTGGTGGCTGACTAAATGTCCCACTGTATGCACGCACCACTTTTCCATTTTTTAGAATTTATTGAATCAAGTCTTTTTTTCATTTCACTTCACCAATTTTGAATATTTTGTATATGTCCATTACATGAAATCCAAATAAAAATCTAAATTACAGGTTGTAATGCAACAAATATGAAAAATGCAAAGGGGGATGAATACTTTTACAAGGTATGTCCAGAGTCATATTCCTTTTAGGCTGAGAGATTATCTCATGTCAGATGATGTGGAAATAATATGGCTACAGGTTCATCTGCCTCACAGTAGTTTAGATCTAATGTTGAATAATGTGGCTATTGGGAAATTTGAGGAGAGTAAACTGCTGGGTGTAACTCTTGATAGCAAGCTGTCATGGTTAAAATAAATCGACTCATTGGTTGCTAAAATGGGAAGAGGTTTGTCCAGGCGTTGTTCTGCCGTCTTGACATCTCATATGACCAGACTGGTCCTACTGGTCCTACTATAGTTGTCACACCTGGACTACTGCCCAGCTGTGTGGTCATGTGCGGAAAAAAATGGACCTAGGCAAATTGCAGTTGGTCCAGAACAGGGCAGCACATATCACACTTAGATGTACATGGAGGGAAAATGTCAGTCTCTCCTGGATCAAAGTTGAGGAAGGCTGGACTGCATAACTATTGTTCTTTGTGAAGGTACCGAACTGTCTGTTCAAGCAGTTAGCACACAGTTCAGACACTCATCGGTACAAGACATGCAATACAAGACAGTAGCCTCTTCAGTTCCCAGGTCCAAAAAATAACACCTTACTGCACAAAGGGAGAGCCATTAAGAGAGAGCCATTTGATATATGTGGTATTGTAATTTGCACTGTGCTATGTATTAGACTTAGATATTGTGTGTATGTATTGATGCCTCAAGCACTGTGATGCCTTAGACCGATGCGCCACTCGGGAGGCCTTGGCTTTTTGCCTTGACATTTCAATTTAGAACCACAACCCGCCCGACAACCTCAGAACTGTCATATAAGGGAGAATCAATCTTGAGAGAAAAACAACATACTTCTCTTTCTTGGGCTTGGTGTTGATGTCTCCTAGTACGTTGATGTCGGAAAAGTCTATCCTGAACTTGCTGAGCAGGGTGGCCATCCTGAGGAGGAAATGTAAAAACAAACATATAACACTAAGGCAGTTTTCATGCCACTTCCATCCAAGAGCTTTGGAGAGACCGCACAAGCCACCGAGGGCATCAAGAAGCCATTTGAAAGGATTGCTGCTGTTTGAAGTAGCACAGAGAACAGGTGCGAGCTGAAATCAATATTTTCCAGATATTTGAGAGAGAAAAAGCTGTGGTGGCTGTTAAGAGGCTTTCTCTTTATGACACTCATTTCCCTAGTTTTTTATTTCTAATCAAAAGACGGGGATAACTTCTCCTCAAAACATCTTCAGCGAATCCAAACATGTCATGTCCGAGTAAGTACATTGACTTTTATATACAATGACTTTCATATCAAAGGGATACTTGAACCCTCAATTCCATGCAGAGTTTGGATGGGATATTATTGCAATAATGAGGTCCAATTATTGAACAAAGTCCAAAAATATAGTTTTCCAATACTGAAACTATATTTTAAATTAGCAAGGAAATGTCTGTTCCTGGTTTTACAAGTAATGAATGCACAAACATATGGCATGTGACACACACACACACACACACACACACACACACACACACACACACACACACACACACACACACACACACACACACACACACACACACACACACACACACACACACACACACACACACACACACACACACACACACACACACACACACACACACACACACACACACACACACACACACACTCTAAAATGGAAGGCCTGGGTTGCCAGTGCTAATTCTAGCCAACAAAAGGAGGCAGGAGGCAGCTGTGAGGGACAATGAGAGTGAGGGTCAGGACATTTGTGTTGCCGCCACAATAACACAGAGAGAAAAGAGAAAGAAGAAAGACAGATGAGTGGGAGAAAGAACAACAGAGAACCTAACCTGCTTCTGTGAAGCAAATACAACAAATTGTTATATAGAAAATCATGCAGATTTAATGTGGTGGTGGAACAAGGTGGGTTTAATCCTGACTGTGTCAGTCAGTGACTAAGCTGTATTTTTAGAAGGCAATGTAGCAGAGGGCTAAGAGCAGAGCTCATCCTTTGAACCTGTAACACACTGATCTTATTTAGCATTGGAGGAATTAGGGGTTTGAGGGAATTTGCCAGACAGACCTAAATCTAGGATGTAAGATAATATAAAAATGTTTTACTCAATATGGAATGTAAAAAATGGAAGAAGAGGAAAACGCATATAGTATTACAATTTACACTATATATAGACATTATCGTTCAAAAGTTTAGGGTCACTTAGTAATGTTTAACATCAAATTGATCAGAAATACACTGTAGACATTGTTAATGTTGTAAATGACTGTCATGGCTGGAAAGGGCAGTTATTTTAATGGAATATCTACATAGGTGGAGAGGACCATTATCAGCAACCATCACTCCTGGGTTCCAATGGCACGTTGTGTTAGCTAATCCAGGTTTATCATTTTAAAAGGCTACTTGATCATTACAAAACCCATTTTGCAATTATGTTAGCACAGCTGAAAACTGTTGTTCTGATTTTTTTTATTTCATCTTTATTTAACTAGGTAGGCCAGTTGAGAAGAAGTTCTCATTTACAACTGCGACCTGGCCAAGCTATTTACAGATGGGCTATGTACAGGTGCAGCGATCGGTTAGCTGCTCAGATAGCTGATGTTTAACTTAGTGAGGGAGATATAAGATATAAGATTTTTGCAATTCGTTCCAGTCATTGGCAGCAGAGAACTGGAAGGAAAGGCGGCCAAAGGGGGTGATGGCTTTGGGGTTGACCAATGAGATATACAGTGGGGCAAAAAAGTATTTAGTCAGCCACCAATTGTGCAAGTTCTCCCACTTAAAAAGATGAGAGAGGCCTGTAATTTTCATTATAGGTACACTTCAACTATGACAGACAAAATGAGAAAAAAAATCCAGAAAATCCCATTGTAGGATTTTTTATGAATTTATTTGCAAAATATGGTGGAAAATACGTTTGGATCAAGGAATAACCCGCAGAAAGAGCGACATCATTGATATATATGGAGAAAAGGGTCGGCCCGAGAATTGAACCCTGTGGTACCCCTATAGAGACTGCCAGAGGTCCGGACAACAGGCCCTCCGATTTGACACACTGAACTCTGTCTGAGAAGTAGTTGGTGAACCAGGCGAGGAGGTAATTTGAGAAACCAAGGCTGTTGAGTCTGCCAATAAGAATACAGTGATTGACAGAGTCGAAAGCCTTGGCCAGGTTGATGAAGACGGCTGCACAGTACTGTCTTTTATCGATGACGGTTATGATATTGTTTAGTACCTTGAACGTGGTTGAGGCGCACCCATAACCAGCTCAGAAACCGGATTGCACAGTGGAGATGGTACGGTGGGATTTGAAATGGTCAGTGATCTGTTGGCTATCGAAGACTTTGGAAAGGCAGGGCAGGATGGATATAGGCCTGTAAGCTTGGGTCTAGAGTGTCTCCCCCGTTGAAGAGGGGGATGACCGTGGCAGCTTTCCAATCTTTAGGAATCTCGGACGATACGAAAGAGAGGTTGAACAGACTAGTAATAGGGGTTGCAAAAATGGCGGTGGATAATTTTTAGAAAGAGCGAGTCCAGATTGTCTAGTCCAGCTGATTTGTACGGGTCCAGGTTTTGCAGCTCTTTCAGAATATCTGCTATCTGGATTTTGGTGAAGGAGAAGCTGGGGAGGCTTGGGCAAGTAGCTGCGGGGGGTGCGGAGTTGTTGGCCGGGGTTGGTGTAGCCAGGAGGAAAGCATAGCCAGCCGTAGAGAAATGCTTGTTGAAATTGTCGATTATTGTGGATTTATCGGTGGTGACAGTGTTTCCTAGCCTCAGCGCAATGGGCAGCTGGGAGGTGGTGCTCTTATTCTCCATGGACTTTACAGTGTCCCAGAACTTTTTGGAGTTAGAGCTGCAGGATGCAAATTTCTGTTTGAAAAAGCTAGCCTTTGCTTTCCTAACTTCCCTGAAAAGTTGCATATCGCGGGGACAATTCGATGCTAGTGCAGTACACCACAGGATGTTTTTGTGCTGGTCGAGGGCAGTCAGGTCTGGAGTGAACTAAGGGCTATATCTGTTCTTCATTTTTTTTTGAAAGGGGCATGCTTATTTAAGATGGTGAGTAAATTACTTTTAAAGAACAACCAGGCATCCTCTACTGACGGGATGAGGTCAATATCCTTCCAGGATACCCAGGCCAGGTCGATTAGAAAGGCCTGTTCGGAGAAGTGTTTTAGGGAGCGTTTGACAGTGATGAGGGGTGGTCGTTTGACCACGGACCCATTACGGATGAAGGCAATGAGGCAGTGATTGCTGAGATCCTGATTGAAAACAGCAGAGGTGTATTTGGAGGGCAAGTTGGTCAGGATATTATCTATGAAGGTGCCCATGTTTACAGATTTATGGGTGTCCCGGGTAGGTTCCTTGATAATTTGTGTGAGATTGAGGGCATTTAGCTTAGATTGTTGGACGGCCGGGGTGTTAAGCATATCCCAGTTTAGGTCACCTAGCAGAACAAACTCTGAAGATAGATGGGGGGCAATCAATTCACACATGGTGTCCAGGGCACAGCTGGGAGCTGAGGGGGGGGGGGGGGGTCTATAACAGGCGGCAACAGTGAGAGTTTATTCCTGGAGAGATTCATTTAAAAAAATTAGAAGCTTGAACTGTTTGGGCATAGACCTGGAAAGTATGACAGAAATTTGCAGGCCATCTCTGCAGTAGATTTAGGTTATGGTAGGGTGCGGGTACAGTGGCGGTAAACCCGGGCATTGAGTGATGATGAGAGAGATTGCATCTCTAGTTATGCTAGGTGAGGTCACCGCATGTGTGGGAGGTTGGACAAAATAGGTATCTGAGGCATGTTGAGTGGGGCTAGGGGCTCCGCAACAAAAATAAACGATGATTACTACCCTAAACAACAGTATACAAGGCATATTGACATTAGAGAGAGACATAAAGCAATCACAGGTGTTGATTGGGAGAGCTAGCTAAGTCAACAGCTAAGACAACAACAACAGGTAAATGGTGATGAATGGGCAGAGGGGGTCAGTTAACTACACACAGGGCTTGAGTTCAAGGCTGGGACCGACAGATCAACAAAATGGAGTACCGTGATTAATGAAAAGTCCAGCTGGCATCAGCTATGTAGCCAGATGATCATAGGGTTCAGTGAACAGCAATAGATGAAACAAGGAAGCCATTAGGTAGTCGTTACTACGCTAGCAAGCAAGACACACAGCGTACATAAAGATAGCAGGCCGGGGCTAGCAAAAGCGTCTTCACCGACGTCCGGCAAAGGCCGGTTGAGGGCACAACGGACGGAATTACGTCGGCAGACCAGTCGTGATGGATCGGTGGCGCTCCGTGATTAAAGAAGCAATAAAACTGGCCTTCTTTAGACTAGTTGAGTATCTGGAGCATCAGCATTTGTGGGTTGAATTACAGGCTCAAAACGGCCAGAAACAAATAACTTTCTTCTGAAACTCGTCAGTTTATACTTGTTCTGAGAAATGAAGGCTATTTCATGCAAGAAATTGCCAAGAAACTGAAGATCTCGTACAACGCTGTGTACTACTCCCTTCACAGAACAGAGCAAACTGGCCCTAACCAGAATAGAAAGAGGAATGGGAGGCCCCGGTGCACAACTGAGCAAGAAGATAAGTACATTAGTGTCTAGTTTGAGAAACAGACGCCCCCACAAGTCCTTAACTGGCAGCTTCATTAAATAGTACCTACAAAACACCAGTCTCAACGTCAACAGCGAAGAGGCGACTCCGGGATGCTGGCCTTCAAGGCAGAGGTGCAATTAGCCTTTTAAAATTATAAACTTGGATTAGCTATTGGAACACCAGAGTGATGGTTGCTTATAAATGTGTGTTGACATTTCTAAGTGACCCCAAACTTTTGAACAGTACATATATGGGTATATTATACATACAAACATATATACACACACACATATATATACACACACACACACATATATACAGTTGAAGTTGGAAGTTTACATACATACCATAGCCAAATACATTTAAAGTTCTTCACAATTCCTGACATTTAATCCTAGTAAAAAGTCCCTGTCTTAGGTCAGTTAGGATCAATACTTTATTTTCTTCTATTTCTTTCATCACATTCCCAGTGGGTCAGAAGTTTACATACACTCAATTAGCATTTGGTAGTATTGCCTTTACATTTTTTAACTTGTGTCAAACAAGGGATGCCTTCCACAAGCTTCCCACAATAAATTGGGGGAATTTTGGCCCATTCCTCCTGACAGAGCTGGTGTAACGGAGTAAGGTTTGTCGGCCTCCTTGCTCGCACACGCCTTTTCAGTTCATAACGATGGTCATCATGGCCAAGAAGTTCTATTTTTGTTTCATCAGACCACAGGACATTTCTCCAAAAAGTACGATCTTTGTCCACATGTGCAGTTGCAAACCTTAGTCTGGCATTTTTATTGCAGTTTTGGAGCAGTGGCTTCTTTCTTGCTGAGCGGCCTTTCAGGTTATGTCAATATAGGACTCATTATACTGTGGATACATTTACATTACATTTAAGTCATTTAGCAGACGCTCTTATCCAGAGCGAATTACAAATTATAGATACTTTTGTACCTGTTTCCTCCAGCATCTTCACAAGGTCCTTTGCCATTGTTCTGGGAATGATTTGCACTTTTCGTACCAAAGTACGTTCATCTCTAGGAGACAGAAACGTGCATCCTTCCTGAGTGGTATGACGGCTGCGTGGTCCCATGGTGTTTATACTTGTGTACAATTGTTTGTACAGATGAACGTGGTACCTTCAGGCGTTTTGAAAATTGCTCCCAAGGATGAACCACACTTGTGGAGGTCTACAATGGCTTTTCTGAGGTTTTGGCAGATTTTCCCATGATGTCAAGCAAAGCGGCACTGCGTTTGAAGTTAGGCCTTGAAATACATCCACAGATAGACCTCAAATTAACTCAAATGATGTCAAGTAGCCTATCAGAAGCTTCTAAAGCCATGATACAATTTTCTGTAATTGTCCAAGCTGTTTTAAGGAACAGTCAACTTAGTGTATTTAAACTTCTGACCCACTAGAACTGTGATACAGTGAATTATACGTGAAATAATCTGTCTGTAAACAATCGTCACCACACTGTCTGTGTGGGTGGTCCATTTCGGTTTGTCCGTGATGTGTATGCCGAGGAACTTAAAACTTTCCACCTTCTCCACTACTGTCCCGTCGATGTGGATAGGGGGGTGCGCCCTCTGCTGTTTCCTGAAGTCCACGATCATCTCCTTTGTTTTGTTTTGTTGACGTTGAGTGTGAGGTTATTTCATGGACCCCACACTCCGAGGGCCCTCACCTCCTCCCTGTAGGCGTCTCGTTGTTGTTGGTAATCAAGCCTACCACTGTAGTGTCGTCTGCAAACTTGATGATTGAGTTGGAGGCGTGCTCGGCCACGCAGTCATGGGTGAACAGGGAGTACAGGAGAGGGCTGAGAACGCACCCTTGTGGGGCCCCAGTGTTGAGGATCAGCTGCGTGGAGATGTTGTTTCCTACCCTCACCACCTGGGGGCGTCCTGTCAGAAAGTCCAGGACCCAGTTGCACAGGGCGTCTTGGTTAATGACGATTCTTACATAGGTATTCCTCTTGTTCAGATGGGTTGTGTGTAAAGTGTATGTACATTTCCGACGTGTATATACACATACATATTCCAAAGTCGTTGCAAAATGGCTTAAGGACAACAAAGTCAAGGTATTGGAGTGGCCATCACAAAGCCCTGACCTCAATCCTATGGAAAATTTGTGGGCAGAACTGAAAAAGAGTGTGCGAGCAAGGAGGCCTATAAAACTGACTCAGTCACACCAGCTCTGTCAGGAGGAATGGGCCAGAATTGTTGGAAGCTTGTGGAAGGCTACCTGAAACATTTAACCCAAGTTAAACAATTTAAAGGCAATCCTACCAAATACTAATTGAGTGTATGTAAACTTCTGACCCACTGGGAATGTGATGAAAGTAATAAAAGCTGAAATAAATCATTCGCTCTACTATTATTCTGACATTTCATATTCTTAAAATAAAGTGGTGATACTAACTGACCTAAAATAGGGAATTTTTACAAGGATTACATGTCAGGAATTGTGAAAAACTGTGTTTAAATGTATTCACACGCACGCACACGAAGTATGTGGACACCCCTTCAAATGAGTAATTTGGCTATTTCAGCCACACCTGTTGCTGACAGTTGTATTAAATTGAGCACACAGCCATGCAATCTCCATAGACATACATTGGCTATAGAATTCCCTTACTGAAGAGCTCAGTGACTTTCAACTGTAAGTGCTGTTATTGTGAAGTGGAAACGGCTAGAAGCAACAACGGATCAACAGCGAAGTGGTAGGAGACACAAGCTCACAGAACGGGACCACCGACTGCTGAGGCACGTAAAAATTGTCTGCCCTCAGTTGCAACACTTACTACAGTGTTCCAAATTACCTCGAAGCAACGTCAGCAGAACTCTTCGTCGGGAGCTTTATGAAATGGGTTTCCATGGCCGAGCAGCTGCAAACAAGCCTAAGATCACCACACGCAATGGCAAGTGTCGGCTGGAGTGGTGTAAAGTGTGCCGCGATTGGACTCTGGAGCAGTGGGAATGCATTCTCTGGAGTTATGAATCACACATCACCATCTGGCAGTCCAAAAGACGAATCTGGGTTTGGTGGATGCCAGGAGAAGACTACCTGCCCCAATGCATAGTGTCAACTGTAAAGTTTGGAGGAGGAGGAATAATGTTCTAGAGCGGTTTTTCATGGTTCGGGTTAGGCCCCTTAGTTCCAGTGAAGAGAAATCTTAACGCTACAGCATACAATGACATTCTAGACGATTCTGTGCTTCCAACTTTGTGGCAACAGTTTGGGGAAGGCCCTTTCCTTTTTCAGCATGACAATGCCCCCGTGCACAAAGTGAGGTCCATACAGAAATGGTTTGTCAAGATCGGTGTGGAATAACTTGACTGGCCAGCACAAAGCTCTGACCTCAACCCCATCGAACACCTTTGGGATGAATTGGAAAGCCGACTGCGAGCTAGGCCTAATCGCCCAACATCAGTGCTCGACCTGAGTAATGATCGTGGCTGAATGGAATCAAGTCCCTGCAGCAATGTTCCAGCATCTAGTGGAAAGCCTTCCCAGAAGAGTGGAGGCTGTTATAGCAGCAAAGAGGTGACCAGCTATAATAATGCTAATAATTTTGGAATGAGATGTTCGATGAGCAGGTGTCCACATACTTTCAATACATTCCCATTGGTAGTATAGATCTACAGCGAATAGAAAGCTAAATAGATCTGTAGTGAATAGAATGTCACTCACGCTCTGCGGTCGTGGTCGATCCTGTTGATCTTGCCTCCTATGAAGACGCGGATCTTGCAGTCCTTCCACTTCTTCTTGTTGGTGAGCAGGTAGGGGATGAGCAGGGTAAGGCCTGGCACAGTCACATTACAGAGACACAGTCAGTCACTACTCTGTCTTTGGTGCAATGCGGCAACACCAGTCTCTTCTTACTGATGTGCAGAGTTATGGTCGCGCTTTAAGGTCTCTTTAAATGTTTCCAAAGTGTCTACATGGCTGTTGTGCCTACTCCATTCATGTTGGTGCAATGTTAGTCTCTTGTCCAATGTAAATTTGTCTAATTTCTCAGTGGCATGTTACTCTCGTTGCATATGTTACTCACTGGTGATATTCACGACCAGTAACCAGTAATATTCTCAACCAAAGATATATTCTAGTTCCGAGTGCAGCACGCTTTAGACTGCTAAGACCTCTTCCTGAATTGACTGTCCTCAATACAGTGTTTGTCAAACTCCAAGTTGCTCTGGAACAGCAACCAATAGGCACAAAGTAACCAGAAACCACCCCCTTGGTGGTCTGGAGGGCCAAACTTACCACCATCGTCAAAGAGCCACCACACGTCCACGGTGCCCTTTCCCTGTTTCCTCTTGAACAGCTGACTGGCGTCCAGCAGCCTCTGGTCAGCCACGTTCAACCTCTGGGGGCTCTTGTCTGTGTGGCAGAAAAGTGCTATGTCAGACACTAAGATCAAGACAGGACAGGAAGCTGCATCCTCAAAGAGGGAGATGACTTAGCTAGGAATTCCTCTGTGTGACTCAGACTGGGCCCACATTCATAAAGTGTCTAGGATCTGTTTGGTCTTTCAGATCATAATGAATAAGACTATACGGACAAGGGGGACCTGATCCTAGACAAGCACTATGGTCATTAGCAAGACAGCCTAAATAGATCTGGCACCAGGCTGTGTGGGTGTGTGATAGAAATCAAAGGAAGTGGGGATCTTATGTGGCTTTTATCTAACAGTCACGGTACAATGGAAACGATCTCTTAAGTGGGGCTCAGTGTAGTGTGGGCTCAGTGTAATGTGGGGCTCAGTGTAATGTAAAGTGTGGGCTCAGTGTAATGTAAAGTGTGGGCTCAGTGTAATGTAAAGTGTGGGCTCAGTGTAATGTAAAGTGTGGGCTCAGTGTAATGTAAAGTGTGGGCTCAGTGTAATGTAAAGTGTGGGCTCAGTATAATGTAAACTGTTCTGCTCAGTATAATTCAACCATGCTGGGCTTTATGAACATTTGAACATGTGGGCTCAGTGTAATGTATAATCTGGGCTCAGTGTACAGCCAGAAGTGTGGGCTCAGTATAATGTAAACTGTGGGCTCAGTATAATGTAAACTGTGGGCTCAGTGTAATGTAAAGTGTGGGCTCAGTACTACCTGACATGATGGCTCAGTTGCTGTCCCCAGTCCACCTATAATGTGCTGCTGGGCTCAGTGTTTAAACTGTTGGGCTCAGTATAATTTGACCATGCTGGTCATTTAGTGAAATTTAAACATCTGGGCTCAGTGTAATGTAAAGTGTGGGCTCAGTGTAAGCCAAAGTGTGGGCTCAGTGTAATGTAAAGTGTGGGCTCAGGTTTAATGTAAGGTTTGGGCTCAGTATAATGTAAACTGTGGGAGTGTTTTGTGGGCTCAGTGTTGTAAACCTGGGCATTGTTTGCTGTTTGGGCTCAGTTTTAAACTGTGGTTTCAGTGTAAGCACTTTGAGGCTCAGTATAATGTAAAGTGTGGGCTCAGTATAAATAAATTTGATTTGATTTGATTTCAGTGTAATGTAAACTGTGGGCTCAGTGTAATGTAAAGTGTGGGCTCAGTGTAATGTAAAGTGTGGGCTCAGTATAATGTAAAGTGTGGGCTCAGTATAATGTAAACTGTGGGCTCAGTGTAATGTACGGTGTGCAGTCAGTGAGTGTCTTTATTGTAACATTCCCTTCTCTACTATCTGAGTGCATGTCTGTGACTTGGCTAAGGTGACAGAATGGATATCAAACAGATGTACCTGAAAAGCACATGACAATTACAAAAGGAGAGCGAGACACAGGCAGAGAGGGAGAGAGAAAAACAGACAAACCCAAAGAGCAGCCTGCTAGAAAGGAACAGATTGAGACAGTGACAAAGTACTGAAGACTGTCACCTCTGCAGAGAGAAGAAACAGGCACTTAGGACTGAGGAAGTTCAGGAAAGAAAAAATTGAAAGAAAATACAACATCAGGGCACACACACACACACACACACACACACACACACACACACACACACACACACACACACACACACACACACACACACACACACACACACACACACACACACACACACACACACACACACACACACACACACACACACACACACACACACACACACACACAGCTAAGAACAAAGAGGAAGACCCTCTCACAGTGCCACAGAGCAGATGTACACACACAAAGCTAAGAACAAGAGGAAGACCCTCTCACACTGCCACAGAGAAGATGTATACACACACGCATGTGCAACGGCGCTTCAGAGACTGTGCTAGAGCTACAGGTAGACGGATTGAGTTAGGAGCAGAAAGAGGACAGGAGGAAAAAACAGTTATTCCCAGAGCCAGGCAGCTAGCAAGGCAGTTAAGACTACTAGATGACAGAGTAACAAAGAGTGAGAGACAATGTGTGCATGAGGGTGAGGGCAGGAGAAGAGAAAAAGAAAACCAAACTCAACCAGGTTCAACGGCTTTTTGAATGCTCATGACAGAGTGAGAACAAGAAACATGTTGTATTCAAATACGGTTACGTGACAGACAAAGAATGAGTATGTGTGCAAGTGAGTGAAAGTAATAGAAGGAGAGAAAAGGAAAAGTAAGGCAACTCAAAAAGGTGGACTGCCTGCCTTTTTTCAATAGGGGCTTCGTTGCGGCTTTGCATTCGTCATCGTCATCTGGATCATGTAACAAAAAATAATTTAAAAAAGAGCGAGAGAGAATGGAGAGGTTAACATTTTTGCTGCTGTCGCCATGATGGAAAACATGTGTCAATAGCACCGCTACAATGAGGGGTCTGTTCTGGGGGTGGTGTGTCAGGGGGCCGCTGTCATTTATCCCTGCGCTAAACGAGATGGAATAGGCTCCAATGGAAAAGGCATCAGCGGTAACACACAAGCACACACACTTGGGGTCCCTCAGGAAATAAATGTTGAATCCAGGCAGTGGTTAGAAATTGTGTAATCGGAAAACTCCACCACTGCCTTAGTAGTGGATGAACACTTTGTACATTTCTTGGGACACGCCAAAGTTAGCGAAACCAGTGTTTATAGCCAGGACACACTCTTTAGTCTTCACAAAGACAAAAATTATTGGCTGCAAATTCAACCATTTGAGAAACACTGCTTCACGAAAACTTGACAGTTTAACCCACAAGAGTCTAAACCAAGTCTAAGCCGGGGGATTGGGGGGGGTTGTTCTACTAATCAATATACAATTGTTTGAAGGGAAGGGCATACCAAAGAGTATTTAGCTGTTTGATTTAGAATTTTAAGACACCTTGAAGTAAAAACATTTTTTTGGATTGAAAATGTATTTTGGCCTTACTGCTATTAGCCCAAACAAACACATTAAATAACAGATTCACTCACTACATGGATAGTCCCCCAAAAATCCAAATAAGTTTGTTCTCTAGTGTCTGCCCTATATCTGAGAGATGTAAGAAATATCAATATTTTTTTGGTTGCTGTTGTTGACATGTTTTTAACACATTTTTTGGCACTAAACAGTCTCCATATATACTTCCATAAATTCTTTCGACTGGTACCACGGGACCTTCAGACGAGTCTTGTGAGGCCAGTGGGCGTCTTAGAGCAAAACAACTGACGTGCATGTTCGTGAGAGTCTCACCTTTCCACAGAGGGATCATACTAGTGTGTAGCCCAGACTTGGACGCTACAGGCAGAAGTTGGCAGATCGGCTGTACTAACTTCAGACAAGTCCTAAGTCAGGTCGTAGAGCAAACGGAGAACACCATCGTGTCCGTGAGAGACTCATCTTTCCATAGACATAATCATTTGTAAGCCAAACCGTTTCCAGAAGATGAAATGACTGATTTTCGGGATCTCTCATAGAGCGGTGTGTCAGACTATTTCTGCAGATGCGTAAATGCAGCATAGGGGGATGCAGTGGATTGAGTCGCATTCAATGCACAAAAAAACATCTCTAGTTTTAAACTGACAGATTTTACAGGGATATTTTATTATGCTAATTAGAATTCTGCGGGGACGCAGACATCAACCTTAGAGGGTTAAAACATACAAAGCCTTGGCCTGAATCCCTCACTACTAAACTATTTTGGAGAGGTTTTCTGGTCGAGGTTCGCAAGTGTGAGAAGATGGAGAATAATGTTGTGGAAAATGACTAAATAAATAAATAATCTGGACAAGTTCTGAGAAAATAATAAAAGGTTCCGGCATTAAGCATTGCTTAGTGCTAAGCCGATTACAGAAATGACCATCTTCATTTGACTGTTTTTGTCACTTGGCCCACTATGTTCACTATGTAGTGAACACCAGGGTTTCCTTTAGGGAAAACGTGGTGCCGGACAACGTGACCAGGAAGATTTTAATTTACCGACCGGACCCATCATTTTTATTTTTATTTACCAGCCATTTGAGAAATTGCATTTGGTGCATAACCTATTAGGGCGCCCATGATCAGAATTACAGAAATCACATTTAGATTATGTTAATGAATCTTAACAGAACACGGAACTCTGTAAACATTTGCCAAAATGCAATTAGCGTGAAAAGACCATTCTAAACAGGTCACCTGATAAAGGTTCCATGTGTAACAGACAAACATCTCTTTTAGAAACTTCTCTGTTAGAAAAATCTGAAGATGCAACAACTAGGATGGGTTGCTAATACGACAAGGATTGTGCCTTTGGCTTCTGGACAACGAAAGAAAGTTGATACAAAAACCAATAGAATAGGAGAGAAATGGCATAGCGGTGGGTTCAATAGAGGAGTAAATGGACATACATTTGCCAAAATGATGTAATTACTCCTGTTTCTACAGAAACGGACTAATATTTTTTTTCACCAGAAAATACTAGCCACAGAGGATCATTAGCTCAGAATTCCTCAACTTGGGCAGCGTGTGTGGCAATAGGTCTTGGGCAGCGTGTGTGACAGGTCAGAGGATCAGGTCTTAGCTCATTGGGCAGCGTGTGTGGAATAGGTCAACTTGGGCAGCGTAGGTCTTGTGGCAATAGGTCTTGGGCAGCAATAGGTCTTGTGTGTGGCAATAGGTCTTGGGCAGCGTGTGTGGCAATAGGTCTTGGGCAGCGTGTGTGGCAATAGGGCTTGGGCAGCGTGTGTGGCAATAGGTCTTGGGCAGCGTGTGTGGCAATAGGTCTTGGGCAGCGTGTGGCAATAGGGCTTGGGCAGCGTGTGTGGCAATAGGTCTTGGGCAGCGTGTGTGGCAATAGGTCTTGGGCAGCGTGTGTGGCAATAGGTCTTGGGCAGCGTGTGTGGCAATAGGTCTTGGGCAGCGTGTGTGGCAATAGGTCTTGGGCAGCGTGTGTGGCAATAGGTCTTGGGCAGCGTGTGTGGCAATAGGTCTTGCTGATTTATGGAGTGGCGGCAGTCAATGAAAAGCATCTAAAATGTGTGTGAAATACAGTGATGGAAAAAGTACTCAATTGTCATACTTGAATAAAAGTAAAGACACCTTAATAGAAAATGACTCAAGTAAAGTCACCCACTAAAGTACTACGTAAGTAAAAGTCAAACTATTTGGTTTTAAATATACTTTAGTATCAAAAGTAAATGGAATTGTTAGAATGTACTTAAGTATCAAAAGTAAAAGTGTAAATCGTTTAAAATTCCTTATATTAAGCAAACCAGACAGGACAATTATTTTTTTATTTTTAACTGATAGCCAGGGGCACACTCCAACACTCAGACATCATTTACAAATGAAGCATTTGTGTTTAATGAGTCTGCCAGATCAGAGGTAGTAGGGATGACCATGGATTTTCGCTTGATAAGTGAGTGAATTGGACAATTGTCCTGTTCTGTTAAGCATTCAGAATGTAATGAGTACTTTTGGGTGTCAGAGAAAATATATGGAGTAAAAAGTACATTATTTTCTATAGGAATGTAGTGAAAGTTGTCAAAGTAACAAGTAAATTACAGATAACCCAAAACACTTCTGAAGTAAAAATACTTTAAAGTACTACTTAAGTACTTTACATCACTGGTGAAGTAAAATTTAAAATCTCCCAGAATGCACAGCTGTCTCCCGCCAATTCATCGTTTCAATGTGAATGGTTTGCCCATTGATTTAAAAAAATCACTTCCCCATTACATGTCACCAGTAGTGAATGTACAGTTAATTCCATACATTTCTGTTAATGCATGTCTTAATTACATTCATTTACAGTTCTCGTTATCTGAGTGGAAACGTTGTTTGCAGAGTTCACAACATGATACACTTGTGAAAAACAAGTTTCTTTATTTCATAATCGTCATTTCTTACATCTTCTTTTGTTTGGAGGGCTCCATGTGAGCACGTGTCTGGTTTTTCTGTACTTATAAATGTTGATGATTGTGTGGATCTGAGCACCCATAGAAGTACCTGGTCTGCTGCACAGTAATGTGTTTTTAAATTATCATGCGAATGATAATACGGTGCCTTAAGTATTCAGACCCCTTGACTCTTTCCACATATTGTTACTTTACAGCCTTATTCTAAGATGGATTTAAAATAAACTCAGCAATCTACACACATTTGGATATAAGAGCAACGTCAACTCACCAACATTACGACCAGGAATACGACTTTCCTGAAGCAGATCCTCTGTTTGGTCCACCACCCAGGACAATGGATCGGATCCCAGCCGGCGACAAAAAACAATGGTGCCGCAGAAGGGGCAGACGGAGCGGTCTTCTAATCAGGCTCCGTAGACGGGCACATCGCGCACCGCTCTCGAACATACTACTAGCCAATGTCCAGTCTCTTGACAACAAGGTAAACGAAATCTGAGCAAGGGTAGCATTCCAGAGAGACATCAGAGATTGTAACATTCTTTGTTTCATGGAAACATGGCTCACTAGGGATACGTTATCAGAGTCAGTACAGCCACCTGGTTTCTCATCGCACTGACAGAAACATGGCTCACACGTCATCAGAGTCAGTACAGCCACCTGGTTTCTCCAGAACTGACAGAAACATGGCTCACTAGGGCTCTCAGAGGTACAGCCACCTGGTTTCTCCAGATCGCACTGACAGAAACATGGCTCACTAGGGATACGTCATCAGTGTACAGCCACCTGGTTTCTTCACGCATCACACCGACAGAAACAAACACCGCTCTGGTAAGAAGAAGGGTGGGGTGTATGCCTTATGATTAACGAGACGTGGTGTGATCATAACAACATACAGGAACTCAAGTCCTAGAATTCCTTACAATCAAATGCCGACCGCATTATCTACCAAGAGAATTCTCTTCGATCATAATAACTGTCGTGTATATCCCCCCAAGCAGACACATCAACGGCCCTGAAATAACTTTATTGGACTCTATGTAAACAGGAAACCACATATTCTGAGGCTGCATTTATTGTAGCTGGGGATTTTAACCAGGCTAATCTGAAAACAAGGCTCCCTAAATGTTATCAGCATGTCGAATGCACGACCCGGGCTGGCAAAACCATGGATCATTGTTATTCTAACCTCCGAGACGCACATAAAGCCCTCCCCACCCGACTTTCGGAAAATCTGACCACGACTCCATTTTATTGCTCCCAGCCTATAGACAGAAACTAAAACAGGAAACGCCCGTGTTCAGGTCTGTTCAACGCTGGTCCAACCAATCGGATTCCACGCTTCAAGATTGCTTCAATCACGTGAACTGTGATATGTTCCGCATAGCGTCGGACAATAACATTGATGAATACGCTGATTCGGTGAATGAATTTATTAGCAAGTGCATCGGTGATGTTGTAACCACAGCGTCTATTAACTTCTTTGGGGTAGGGGGCAGCATTTTCACCTTTGGATGAATATCGTGCCCAGAGTGAACTGCCTCCTACTCAGTCCCAGATGCTAATATATGCATATTATTATTAGTATTGGATAGAAAACACTGAAGTTTCTAAAACGGTTTGAATGGTGGGAAATGGAAGGTTTGTGGGAAATCAGAGGTTTGTAGTTTTTAACTCAACCTATTGAATACACTGGGATATTGGTTATGTTGCACTTCCTAAGGCTTTCACTAGATGTCAACCATCTTCAGAACGTTGTTTCAGGCTTCTACTGTGATGTGGATGGGAGCTCCTGGAGTCAGTGGTCTGCCTACAGCCTCGTTCTCAGTCACACGCTTTCACTTGAGAGGCAGCTGTCGTTCCATTGCTTTTCTACAGACAATGGAATTCTCCGGTTGGAACATTATTGAACTTTTATGATAAAAACATCCTAAAGATGGATTCTATACTACGTTTGACAAGTTTCTTCGACCTGTAATATAACTTTTTGAATGTTTCGTCCGAATGGACCAGATCGCGCATTTGGATTTGTTTACCAAACGCCCTAACAAAAGAAGCTATTGGACATGAATGGACATAAATGATGGACATTATCGAACAAAACAAGCATTTATTGTGGAACTGCGATTCCTGGGAGTGCATTCTGATCATCAAAGGTAAGTTAAAATTTATAATGCTATTTATGAATAATGTTGACTACCCAACATGGCGGATATTTCTCTGGCTGGTTTGGGCTCCGAGCCCAAAGTTTTAAAAAAATCTGACACAGCGGTTGCATTAAGGAGAAGTGTATCTATATTTCCATGTCTAAAAATTGTATTTTCATCGACATTCATAATGAGTATTTCTGTGAATTCATGTGGCTCTCTGCCTAATCACTCCATATTTTGGAACTACTGAACATAACACGCCATTGTAAAATAAGATCTTTGGATATAAATATTAACTTAACCGAACAAATTATACATGCATTGTGTAACATGAAATCCTATGATTGTCATCTGATGAAGATCATCAAAGGTTAGTGATTAATTTTATCTCTATTTCTGCTTTTTGGCTGGAAACATGGCTGGGTTTTTCAGTGAGTTGGTGGTGACCTAACATAATCGTTTGTGGAGCTTTCACTGTAAAGCATTTTTGAAATCAGACACTGTGGCTGGATTAACGAGAATTTGATCTTTAAAATGGTGTTAAATACTTGTATGTTTGAGAAATTTGATTTATGAGATTTCTGTTGATTTGTATTTGGCGCCCTGCAATTTCATTGGCTGTTGGCGAGGGGTTCCAGTCCTAGACAGGTTAAAACATTCCCCAACCAGAAACCGTGGATTGATGGCAGCATTCGAACCACTGCTTTTAATCAGGGCAAGGTGATTGGAAACATGACCGAATACAAACAGTGTAGCTATTCCCCCCGCAAGGCAATCAAACAAGCTAAGCGTCAGTATAGAGACAAAGTAGAGTCGCAATTCAATGGCTCAGACACGAGACGTATGTGGCAGGGTCTACAGTCAATCACAGACTACAAAAGGAAAACCAGCCCCGCCGCGGACCACGATGTCTTGCTCCCAGACAAACTAAACAACGCTCCTCAAAGCTAACTTTGAGGACAATACAGTGTCACTGACACAGGCCGCTACCAAAACTTGTGGGCTCTCCTTCACTGCAGCCAACGTGAGTAAAACATTTAAACGTGTTAACCCTTGCAAGGCTGCCGGCCCAGCGACATCCCCAGCCGCGTTCTCAGAGCTGTGCCAAGGCACAGAAGGGGACCAAAACATTTCTGCAGGATTGAAGGTCCCAAAGAACACAGTGGCCTCCATCATTCTTAAATGGAAGACGGTAGGAAACACCAAGATTATCCTAGAGGTGGTTATCCCAGCCAAACTGAACAGTCGGGGAAGAAGGGCCTTGGTCAGGGAGGTGACCAAGAACCTGGTGGTAACTCTGACAGAGCTCTAGAGTTCCTCTGTGGAGATAGGAGAACCTTCCAGAAAGACAACCATCTCTGCAGCACTCCACCAATCAGGCCTTTATGGTAGAGTGGCCAGGCAGAAGCCACTCTTCAGTAAAAAGGCACATGACAGCCCGCTTGGAGTTTGCCAAAAGGCACCCAAAGGACTCTGACCATGAGAAACAAGATTATCTGGTCTGATGAAACCAAGATTGAACTCCTTGGCCTGAATGCCAAGCGTCACGTTTGGAGGAAACCTGGCACCATCCCTACGGTGAAGCATGGTGGTGGCAGCATCATGCTGTGGGGATTTTTTTCAGCAGCAGGGACTGGGAGACTAGTCAGGATCGTGATGAACGGCGCAAAATACAGAGAGATCCTTGATGAAAACCTGCTTCAGAGCGCTCAGGACCTCAGACTGGGGCAAAGGTTCATCTTCCAACAGGACAATGACCCTAAGTACACAGCCAAGACGTCGCAGGAGTGGCTTCGGGTCAAGTCTCTGAATATCCTTGAGTGGCCCAGCCAGAGCCTGGGCTTCAACCCGATCAAACATGTCTATATAGACCTGAAAAAAAATCACTGTGCAGCAACGCTCCCCATCAAGTCTGACAGAGCTTGAGAGCATCTGCAGAGAAGAATGGAAGCAACTCCCCAAATACAGGTGTGTCAAGCTTGTAGCGTCATACCCAAGAAGACTCGAGGTTGTAATCGCTGCCAAAGGTGTTTCAATAAAGTACTGAGTAAATGGTCTGAATACTTATGCAAATGTGATATTTCAGTTTAATTTTTAAAAATAAATTAGCAACATTTTCTAAAAACCTGTTTTTACTTTGTCATTATGGGTCATTGTGTTTAGACTGAGGAAAAAAAACTGTTGAATCAATTTTAGAATAAGTCTGTTTTATTTATTTAACTTTTTATTTAACTAGGCAAGTCAGTTTATGAACAAATTCTCATTTAGTCTAAGGCACTACATCTCAGTGCAAGAGGCATCACTACAGTCCCTGGTTCGAATCCAGGCTGTATCTCATCCGGCCACGATTGAGAGTCCTATAGGGCGGCCCACAATTGGCCCAGCATCGTCCGGGTTTGGCCGGGGTAGGCTGTCATTGTAGCTAAGAATTTGTTCTTAACCGACTTCACTAGGTAAATAAATAAAATATTGTTATTCATCCTTAGGTCTGAAAATAAATCTACATTATTTTTAGGCCATATCGCCCAGGCCTACCCACAGGGTCACGGACATGGGACTCCCTATGGGAGGATTCCATTAAACGTGACGTTAGTGGCATAAATAGAATTCCATGTCGGGAATCAACTAAAGATCCCAGCCTGTCTGTAAGACATGTGGGAACAGTTTCCCTGTTTATTTGTCCACAGTTTAAGGAGGCAGCAGACAGACAACATTTTGAAGCCATCTGTGTGTGAGCACATGCGTATACATGCATGAGATGTTTTCGTGTATGTGTGTGTACATGCACAAATGTGTGTGTAAACAAACAAGGAACACACTCTGTAGTAAAGCCATCTGTGTGCTGTGGACAGACTGGGCCCAGTGGGAAGGCTGGGGGTCACAGTGTCAGAGTCCACTTCCTCTCTGAGTAGAGGGGGATCTAGAGGGGGATCAGCGTGTGGCGGTAAACTGCTTTCAGAATTCTTACATCTGAAACCCCTTCCTCAAGAGCCAAAACAGCACGTTCACATTGTGATTTCACAAAAGCCTAATTTTCCATATCTCAATGTGAAGTTGTAAAAAATTAGGTGACCAACCTTCCTGCTCCTTCAGAGCTGAAGAGTGTTTCCGTCCTGCACAGCAATCTTGACCTCGATTAGCCGAATCAGGTATGTGCGCACAACCACTGGTGTAAAAAGGCACTCACTGTTTATATGTGGGTTACTTTAGAATGACACCTGACCTTTCTGCATGGCTGGGCTGTTCTGGACACTGGTGGCCTTGGACAAAGGCTTGGACGAGTCTCCGTCAGAGTCCTTCATGTTGATGGACACCACCACATCCTTCATTCCTGACGTCTTCTCCTGTGACGACAGCAGGTCATCTGTGAAACCATTAACCATGTTTACTGGACATTCTGTTAATGTTTGTTAACAAATGACCAGTGAAGATAAACTATTAGCCTAGAGCAAAAATAACATCTTGTAAACGTCAAAAACCAATTACCTGGAAAATAGCATGGGCTTTGTAAGTGGAATACAACTTAAACAAGAGTCATTTTTATGTCCACTAAACACAGATGTGGATGGTAACTCTTAAAATGTAGGAAATAATCTTGATGATGGGATTATTTGGTGGGTAAAAGGCAAACAGTGTGTTCTGAAATGGTGGCTGAGCCATTTGGGCCAATTTAGGTGAATTTGGGTGGAAAAGCAGAGTCGCCGCCCACTACTGGCCATGGTACAAGCCAGGTCAACTCACTGGACTAAGGAAGATGAATAGAACTAGAAAGCAGTAAAAATCCCACAGACAAGCAAAGACTTGAGTTTTATTTGAATGCTGGTGTTATCAACACGCATTGCATTGACTCAGAGTTATTGGTGAACGAATGGTACGTGAGAATCTACTCTTCAACCAAGAAATGATCAGAAAATGTGAACCTGTAATCAGTGAAGAGGAATAGGAAGGTTAACAGGGAGTGACTGCGTGAGAACAAATCAAAGAGCCTATAATCTGCAGCTGGAAATGAGGTTCATCAGAAAATGTTTAACAACCACACCTCAATTGGATGCTCTCGATTCCCTGTGTAGTTGAAAATTGGCCCAGACACAATCGTCGCGCTGAACAAATTAACATGACATGGCAAAATACTAGTGCTGAATTAATTTTCTCAATAACTGAATAAAGTTTTAGGAGGAAACAAATGAGACAAGCTGATAAGATTAGTCGTTTGTGTGTGTGTGGGTGGGTAAGTACATCATGTAATTTGGTATGAAAGTGTTTCACCTTGTTCTGAGATGTGGGATACGTCTAGTCCCTCCTTCAGTCTGAAGACCACGGAACCGTACTGGAAGTCAAAGGCATCGCTGAAAGGCACAAACAAACGCACTCTGTTTGCATTTTACAGGAAGACGCTTGACACTGAGCAGGGCCTGTGTGTATGTGTACAACAAACTACATTAAACGTGCAGTTTTTCACTCAGACTAAACACGCATACGCACTTTAACAAGGTTACCGCAAACAAACAAGCTAAGAACTCAAGCCGCAATGAAAGAGGCCAAGTTTCGAAGGACAACGTTAAATGCCTTACTGGTAGAGATGGGATCTTCACAGACCATGTGAAAGCATGACTTCGCCCATTCTATAAAACTGCATTGATGTAAGTGTATAGTAGAAGCTAGCATGAAATGAAAACTAAAGAGCACATTGTTGTGAGTATTAGCGTAGGTTTTAATATGCAGGGGCTGAACCATCTCTAACCTTCCAATCTAATACAATAATCCCTACACTTTACGCCAGGACTGATTCAGTCTAAATCCATTGGTCATCATCTCATAACCAAGTTATCTGTATTTGTGTATAACATTTTACTTTTCTATAATTTCTCTATTTTCTTTCTCTCTGCATTGTTGGGAAGGTAAGTAAGTAAGCATTTCACTGTTTATTTTTTAGGCAAGTCAGTTAAAAACAAATCCCTATTTACAATGGTGGCCTACCAAAAGGCAAATGGCCTCCTGCAGGTACGGGGGCTGGGATTAAAAATAAAAATAAATTCAAATATAGTAGAACATACACATCACGACAAGAGAGACAACACAAAGCTACATAAAGAGTCCTAAGACAACATAGCATGGCAGCAACACATAACACAGCATGGTAGCAACACAACATGGCAGCAGCACAACATGGTAGCAGCACAACATGGTAGCAGAACCTGGTACAAACATTATTGAGCACAGACAACAGTACAAAAGTCAAGAGACAACAACACATCACATAAAGCAGCCACAACTGTCTGTAAGAGAGTCCCTGATTGAGAAAACTGTCCAGTTCGACCTTCAACAGAATGTGACTGGCAGAACGGCTGTTGTATGTGGAGGATGAGGGCTGCAGTAGATATCTCAGTTAGGGGGGAGTGAACAGGTGTTGTATGTGGAGGATGAGGGCTGCAGTAGATATCTCAGATAGGGGGGAGTGAACAGGTGTTGTATGTGGAGGATGAGGGCTGCAGTAGATATCTCAGTTAGGGGGGAGTGAACAGGTGTTGTATGTGGAGGATGAGGGCTGCAGTAGATATCTCAGATAGGGGGGAGTGAACAGGTGTTGTATGTGGAGGATGAGGGCTGCAGTAGATATCTCAGATAGGGGGGAGTGAACAGGTGTTGTATGTGGAGGATGAGGGCTGCAGTAGATATCTCAGATAGGGGGGAGTGAACAGGTGTTGTATGTGGAGGATGAGGGCTGCAGTAGATATCTCAGATAGGGGGGAGTGAACAGGTGTTGTATGTGGAGGATGAGGGCTGCAGTAGATATCTCAGATAGGGGGGAGTGAACAGGTGTTGTATGTGGAGGATGAGGGCTGCAGTAGGTATCTCAGATAGGGGGGAGTGAACAGGTGTTGTATGTGGAGGATGAGGGCTGTAGTAGATATCTCAGTTAGGGGGGAGTGAACAGGTGTTGTATGTGGAGGATGAGGGCTGCAGTAGATATCTCAGTTAGGGGGGAGTGAGGCCTAAGAGAGGGTTGTATAAATAAGCATCAACCAGTGGGTCTTGTGACAGATATACAGAGATGACCAGTTTACAGGGGAGTATGCAGTGATGCAGTGATGTGTCCTATAAGGAGCATTGGTGGCAAATCTGATGGCCGAATGTTAAAGAACATCTAGCCGCTCGAGAGCACCCTTACCTGCCGATCAATAAATTAAGTTTTCGTAATTTAATGACTAAGCTTGTTATCTTCACAACCCATCTCATGTTCAGGTGCTTTAAAACAATGACTGTTCTAAATCGGGCATCTTTGTGGATGGCCTTTTGATGAGGTGGCTTGCAAAGCCCCTGTTTTACTCACTGAATCATGTGGATGTAGGTCTCCACGTTCATCATGTCTCCGTCCCTCCAGTCACTCTTGTAGCCAATCACCAGAGTGTTGGGCCTCAGGCGACCCAGTCCGGCAGCCTTGGGTAAAACAGAGGGGGAGAACAGGTCAGACCAACCTAAAGCCACTACTAAATAATCCCTATCTGTAGATCAAGTTGACAGGGTGCTACACCTCCCAAAAGATCAGCTTACACAATCGCTATCAAACATGAAAAAGTCTGTTTGGCCAGCAATCATAACATTAAAGTATATCACCTGCATTGGGGTTAATTCAATCTTGATCCATGGATATTTTTTAAAATTCTAGTTTTCCAAGTCATTTGACAATTCCATGGAGTTGAACTGGAATTGACCTCAACTCCACACCACAATGGGTTTCAATATATTATCATGCACTTTGACTCAATGTGCTTGAACTTCAGGAAAAAAATAGTAAAATTTAGCATAAATCCAAAGGCATGTGTTTCTAGGGAAACCAGAGTGGAATTCAAATATAAACTCAGAAAAAATAAAAACGTAATCTCAGTCAACTGCGTTTATTTTCAGCAAATTTAACATATGTAAATATTTGTATGAACATAACAAGATTCAACAACTGAGACACAAACTGAATAAGTTCCACAGACATGTGACTAACAGAAGTGAAATGATGTGTCCCTGAACAAAGGGGGGGGTCAAAATCAAAAGTAACAGTCAGTATCTGATGTGGCCACCAGCTGCGTTAAGTATTGCAGTGCATCTCCTCCTCATGGACTGCACCAGATGTGCCAGTTCTTGCTGTGAGATGTTAACCCACTCTTCCACCAAGGCACCTGCAAGTTCCCGGACATTTCTGGGGGGGAATGGCCCTAGTCCTCACCCTCCAATCCAACAGGTCCCAGACGTGCTCAATGAGATTGGGATCTGGGCTCTTCGCTGGCCATGGCAGAACACTGACATTCCTGTCTTGCACGAAATCTCACACAGAATGATCAGTATGGCTGGTGGCATTGTCATGCTGGAGGGCCATGTCAGGATGAGCCTGCAGGAAGTGTACCACATGAGGGAGGAGGATGTCTTCCCTGTAACGCACAGCGTTGAGATTGCCTGCAATGACAACAAGCTCAGTCAGATGATGCTGTGACACACCGCCCCAGACCATGACGGACCCTCCACCTCCAAATCGATCTCACTCCAGAGTACAGGTCTCGGTGTAACGTTCATTCCTTCGACGATGAACGCGAATCCGACCATCACCCTGGTGAGACAAGACCGCAACTCGTCAGTCAAGAGCACTTTTTGCCAGTCCTGTCTGGTCCAGCAATGGTGGGTTTGTGCCCATAGATGACATTGTTGCCAGTGATGTCTGTTGAGGACCTGCCTTACAACAAGCCTACAAGCCCTCAGTCCAGCCTCTGCCTATTGCAGACAGTCTGAGCACTGATGGAGGGATTGTGTGTTCCTGGTGTAACTCGGGCAGTTGTTGTTGCCATCCTGTACCTGTCCCGCAGGTGTGCTGTTCGGATGTACCGATCCTGTGCAGGAGTTGTTACACGTGGTCTGCCACTGCGAGGATGATCAGCTGTCCGTCCTGTTTCCCTGTAGTGCTGTCTTAGGCGTACGCAGTACGGATATTGCAGTGTATTGCCCTGGCCACATCTGCAGTCCTCATGCCTCCTTGCAGCATGCTTAAGTCACGTTCACGCAGATGAGCAGGGACCCTGGGCATCTTGCTTTTGGTGTTTAACAGTCTGTAGAAAGTCCTCTTTAGTGTCCTACGTTTTCATAACTGTGACCTTAATTGCCTACTGTCTGTAAGCTGTTTTAGTGCATGTTCATTAATTGTTTATGGTTCATTAAACAAGCATGGGAAACAGTATTTAAACCCTTTATAATGAAGATCTGTGGATTTTTACGAATTATCTTTGAAAGACAGGGTCCTGAAAAAGGGACGTTTCGTTTTCTGCTGAGTTTATATAGAACAAAAATGTTGTACGTGTAAAAAAAAACTACAGCAGATCCTACCGCTTCCACCAATTGCAGTGTTTGTCTGTTCTCACCTGTAACAGATACTGGGTGCCCTGTCTCATGTCGTCGGCAAACACAGGGGTGTAGAAAGCCTTGGTCTCGTTTTTCAGCAGCCAGCGCTGGTAGCGCGTCTGGTCGTTGGACAGCTCTTTGAAGTTGGGTCTTCTGGAGCCCTGTGGACAGAACACACACACATAGATGAGAACAGTCACGCTAAAGGCCAAGTGTAGCATTTAGCAACTCATTAACAAACGTAGATGTAGTTCCACCTTGCACAGTCAAAATCACAGGTGGAGGATATATTTACAGTACCAGTTACCGTCAAAGGAGCTTAAGTTTTCCTGGAAGAAGCCCCCATTCAAACAGCCTTAAAAGGTCATGGAGTCTACAGAGAGAGGGGCTTTAGCGTAAAAAGCAGCCCATTTTTACCATTGGCTGGTGTCGGAGCACTCACTTTTTTGCCAGTGTTAATGGAAGAATAGAGAAAGTGAGAGTGTGTGTGTTTATGAGAGAGAAAGAGAGAGCGTTGTGGGCACAGCGCAGGGACGATTACATTTCTCCAGTCCCACACCGCTTTAATGGAACGCTCATTTTATTGCCCCCAGGTAACGCACACATGAGGGATTTAGATGGGGGAAAAAGTTGCTAATAGTCATGAAAAAAATGGGAAAAAAACAATCGCTAATTGAGCAACGACTCAATCAACATGAAATGTGGATTTGAAAGTAAACGGGATTAATATGAGCAACACAACCAACAAGGTTCAAAACAATAGGGCAGCCACTGTGTTCTGTTTCCCGCAAATTGGTTCTAATGGGAGTCAATAAAGCCCTTAGTCACCGGTAGTTAACTAGAAGTAATTATTTATTTTTATTTTATTTCATTTCACCTTTATTTAACCAGGTAGGCAAGTTGAGAACAAGTTCTCATTTACAATTGCGACCTGGCCAAGATAAAGCAAAGCAGTTCGACAGATACAACGACACAGAGTTACACATGGAGTAAAACAAACATACAGTCAATAATACAGTATAAACAAGTCTATATACAATGTGAGCAAATGAGGTGAGAAGGGAGGTAAAGGCAAAAAAGGCCATGGTGGCAAAGTAAATACAATATAGCAAGTAAAACACTGGAATGGTAGTTTTGCAATGGAAGAATGTGCATAAAAATAAAAACAATAAAAACAATAAAGACATAAAAATAATGGGGTGCAAAGGAGCAAAATAAAAAAATAAATTAAATACAGTTGGGAAAGAGGTAGTTGTTTGGGCTAAATTATAGGTGGGCTATGTACAGGTGCAGTAATCTGTAAGATGCTCTGACAGTTGGTGCTTAAAGCTAGTGAGGGAGATAAGTGTTTCCAGTTTCAGAGATTTTTGCAGTTCGTTCCAGTCACTGGCAGCAGAGAACTGGAAGGAGAGTCGGCCAAAGAAAGAATTGGTTTTGGGGGTGACCAGAGAGATATACCTGCTGGAGCGTGTGTTACAGGTGGGAGATGCTATGGTGACCAGCGAGCTGAGATAAGGGGGGACTTTACCTAGCAGGGTCTTGTAGATGACATGGAGCCAGTGGGTTTGGCGACGTGTATGAAGCGAGGGCCAGCCAACGAGAGCGTACAAGTCGCAATGGTGGGTAGTATATTGGGCTTTGGTGACAAAACGGATTGCACTGTGATAGACTGCATCCAATTTGTTGAGTAGGGTATTGGAGGCTATTTTGTAAATGACATCGCCAAAGTCGAGGATTGGTAGGATGGTCAGTTTTACAAGGGTATGTTTGGCAGCATGAGTGAAGGATGCTTTGTTGCGAAATAGGAAGCCAATTCTAGATTTAACTTTGGATTGGAGATGTTTGATATGGGTCTGGAAGGAGAGTTTACAGTCTAACCAGACACCTAAGTATTTGTAGTTGTCCACGTATTCTAAGTCAGAGCCGTCCAGAGTAGTGATGTTGGACAGACGGGTAGGTGCAGGTAGCGATCGGTTGAAGAGCATGGATTTAGTTTTACTTGTATTTAAGAGCAATTGGAGGCCACGGAAGGAGAGTTGTATGGCATTGAAGCTTGCCTGGAGGGTTGTTAACACAGTGTCCAAAGAAGGGCCGGAAGTATACAGAATGGTGTCGTCTGCGTAGAGGTGGATCAGGGACTCACCAGCAGCAAGAGCGACCTCATTGATGTATACAGAGAAGAGAGTCGGTCCAAGAATTGAACCCTGTGGCACCCCCATAGAGACTGCCAGAGGTCCGGACAGCAGACCCTCCGATTTGACACACTGAACTCTATCAGAGAAGTAGTTGGTGAACCAGGCGAGGCAATCATTTGAGAAACCAAGGCTGTCGAGTCTGCCGATGAGGATGTGGTGGTTGACAGAATCGAAAGCCTTGAGCATTGCATTGAGATTAGTAATCTAAGATTAAGGGTATGCTATAAAATAAGAGTGAAACATTGTGAAATGGAGCCAAAATGGCCCTGTTGTGTGCTATGGTACAGTTATGTGATGGAGCCAAAATGGTCTCCAGGTAGGCAAAGTCTCTGGCGACTCACCGTGCGCACATGGCCGCAGATCATCAGGCCCACGTTCTTGGTGAAGGCGTGGACCAGGTGGAGCAGAGCCGGACGGGAGTTGGGGTATCCCGTCATCACCAAGCACTGGGGTCTGTGGTAAAACGTAGTCAATACAAAAACAGCATTTAGCTAGTATCCATGCTAACAGTAAATGGTACACATACTAGGGACACCAATATCTAACCCAAGGATGGCCAACCCTCCTCATGGAGATATTGTTAATCAAAGTTCTAATGAGCAGCTGATTTAGTAGATTTCGGTCAGTTTAGCGCAGAGCTGAAACTAAAACATGCACCCACTACCTCTCCAGGAGGGTTAACCAATGGCCACCTCTTGGCCACTGACTTTTTTCACGAGCTCACATGCACACAGTGCTTCATCTCACTCAATGTCTTCTAATGACCTTGAGAGCAGAAGTTTTCATCAAGAACAAGAACAGACTCGGATGGAGTAACGCACATCAAATTAAAGCTATGTTAAGCGCATGGGATTAATAAGAGAGCCAGAAGGGTGGAAACGAGAAGTCCAGGAGTAACACGTTTGAATTCTGAAGACAATATCAGATGCTCCATAATCCCTCACCTCCGATGTATTGCCATGGGAACACTTCCAGGGCGAATTGCGCATTCTGAAAAGCATCCACAGCAACTCTTACAGTCCTTGTGTGAGCAGGTGAACAATAGAGCTAGAGATAGTCGTGTTGTGGCTCGGACAAGTTCTGAGGGTGACCTGATGGAAAGCTTTTCCTATATCAGTGTTTCTGAACAAGACCCTGAACGAGAGTGTATGTTTGATTAAAATCAAGGTAAGCATCCATTTGATATTGTATCACTAGAACACTAGTACTAAAATATGTCTGCCCCCTTGTTTGTGTGATTGAGGCAGTGCCCACGTCTTCGAGAAACACGGTTCTATACTCCAACTCCCATGCTCTACACCGTTGCTATATGATGACAGATGCTAGGTTTTCGAGAATAGACTAATTTAGTCTCACACTTTTGTCCTCTGAGGCAAGGCAGTGTTCAGGATGCCAAGTATCTGCCACTGTTGTCCCAGGTGTGCAGTTACACAACCCTCTCCAAGGGGATGCGTCATGCCGAGACGGAGAGATGGGCCTGCTGTAGCCTGACTGGACAAACAGCAATGTCCTCCCCTGCCACCCGGATGCAGTCAAGCCTGCTGCAGCCTCCCCGGATCAGCACACCTCAGTGGGCATGTGTTAGTGACAACTTGCCATGCAACATCGAAGGGTAATTAAGTGAAGAGTTGTTCATCTAATTTGCCCATCAGATACTGTTAGAACTAACAGGGCAACAGCCTTTATGACAACGTGAATGAAGGACATTTCCTGAATACTGAACATTTTCCCCAGTAAATACTGAAAAAGTAGCATAATGAAACACCAGGAAGGGCGCTGGTAGTAAAACTAAGGTGGTTTATTGTTAAGAATATAGCCTTTCTATGGGCCACTGCATTTCAAAGACCATACCATTCCTTTGGTCTAAGTAGTGTGTGTGTGTGTGTGTGTGTGTGTGTGTGTGTGTGTGTGTGTGTGTGTGTGTGTGTGTGTGTGTGTGTGTGTGTGTGTGTGTGTGTGTGTGTGTGTGCTAAAGTGTGTTCTATACCTGAAGTTCTTGATGTGGTCCTCAACACTGCTGAGGTGCAGACTGTGGGTCAGGGCCTGATGGTATGTTAGAGCCTGGGTCGAGGAGCCCCAGTTCACATCTGGAAGAGAGGACAAACATAGTCTCAAACATAGTCACATTCTCGAGTCAGGTGGCCATTAAGCCAGTAAGGCCAGTGGAACAAGTTCCATGCAGTGTGGGAGTCAGTAGGGATGCTGTGCATGAGTGTGTAGAGCTGTGTGTGAAGCTGTGACTCTGCGTGTGTGAGAATGTGTGTAAGTCTGTGAGGGAGGGCATGTGTGTGTTTATAGCTGCATGTCAAATGGAGTGTGTGACTCTATTTGTGTATGTGTGTTCATACAAGTGTGCCTCTGTGAATGTCTAAATTGGTATCTGGTGCTCCCCCCTGGGGTTTCCAGTGCAGGTCAGGTTTGTTTACCCAGAGCCAGCGGTTCCATATGGGGACTTCCAATCGACCATCTTAACCCTGTGGGGACCTCAACAGTCTAGTCCTCAGCTTGCTCCAGAATAGAATCAGCACAGCCAGGCCAGAGAGCCTGAGCACTAACACAGTGGACCATCTTAACCCTGTGGGGACCTCAACAGTCTAGTCCTCGAGCGTATGTAACTGCATGTATCCGCACCCTCACCCTCCCAGTACTAGACATTTAAAAGCCCCCCATTTAATGTCACGCTGCCTTGCGTGGGTGGGAAGTTTAAGAGAGGTTAACAGGAGAATGAGCCAGCCCTTTGGCAAATCACCATAGAAACATCGGAGGGAATGTCTATTAATGTACAAGGTAGAAATAATAATTTATAAATCCGTATGCTAATTAACAGACTGAATGACGAAGTTGACAGAATATTTTTGTGGAAACATATGTTCTACCCTGCAAATAGAGCCGAGAGCCATTGTTTTTGACAACCCACATCCTGCCTTCCCTCTAAGCAGCAAGCCCTCTGATTCAAATGTAACGGACCTTAACACAGCATCACATTGTGAATAGCTGGTTCATTTTGGCTGTAGTCATACTGCCCGTTTCCACAACCCTGCGTTTAGTTATAAATACATTTCAACCATGTTGGCCTGGGCTGCACTGCAGCAGAGGGTGCACAACAAAAACATACTTGTAATGCAAATGCTTTACCACTTCACCAAAATACATGTATGCATCAGCAATAAAAAAATAAATATCAATAGTGGGGCCTGATTCACATTGTGTTCAAAGCATTTTTGTTATTTAACTAGGTAAGTCAGTTAAGAACAAATTCTTATTTTACAATGAAGGCCTAGCCTGGCCAAATCCTCCCCTAACCCGGATGACGCTGGGCCAATTGTGCCCCGCCCTATGGGACTCCCGATCATGGCCGGTTGTGTTACAGCCTGGGATCGAACCAGGGTCTGTAGTGACATCTCTAGCACTGAGATGCAGTGCATTAGACCACTGCGCCACTCGGGAGTGTTCAAAGCATCTCTGGGCATCAGGGGACTGTCAGTGCATTGTGCTAATGTGGCTTAGTCATAAAGGTTGATATTTCAGTGGAATAGGAAAAAGAAGTGGTGAGGTATAATTCACAGCGATTGACCTCTTTTGGGGGCATTGCTATATTTTTTCAATTAAAGGGTAGGCTAATTCATGAAATAATATGGTAATGATCTTTGTAAAGTAAGATAACCGTAAGCCATGTTAGCCAAGTTTCTCAATGAGCACCTATCTTGGCAAAATAACACTAGTCGATGTTGAGCCAAGTTTCTCAATGAGCACCTATCTTGGCAAAATAACACTAGTCGATGTTGAGGCAAGTTTCTCAATGAGCACCTATCTTGGCAAAGTAACACTAGTCGATGTTGAGGCAATCCAAGATGGCCGACTTGGCCTGGTCTTGAGTCACTCACCGGGCTTCTTGTAGCTCACGTAGATGTAGAGGCCCATGACAATAACGTTGGTCATCAGGGCTGCCCACCAATTGATGACGAACATGACCACGCAGCACAGCACAGCTCCAGCCAGGGACACCCACATGTTGTAGAACTTGAAGCTGGGGCGCCACCCTAAGGATCAGAGAAACGTTAGGTGGACTCCCTTATAAGGACCCTCGTAAAACTGCACTTTGGGGGTCAGTAATACCAAGGGGTGCCAGCATATGGCCTTTATCCTTATTGTAAAAGACCGTAGAGAGGTTAGAATGGGTTATATATCCACATTTAAGGAATAACATAAGAACATGGAGGTAGAATCCAAAAGGTTAGATCGAATCTGCCACTCGTGTCTATGAAGAAATCAGCAAGTGTCTATGGAGAGCTGCTTACCATAGCTGAGAGCTCTTGTTCATTTACGACTTGCATTACTTCTTCACATATTCCAACAAACGTCATCGTTATAAGTGAAATTACTGAATCATAAAAAATGGGCGGCGGCTTAATATAGCAACATCACTAATTTAAGGAAAGAGCATGGATATGCACTTGGATTACAAATGGTGTAAAAAAACATTGCACAATAATGTTACATCCACTACTGGATCCCAGTTAATTAGATACTAAAGAGACTAGACTAGTGGGAGTTTAGTAAACTGGTACAATGGGGCACAGTTTAACTGTGCGCACGGTTACACAGTGACAAGAACTACAAAAACCACAGGACATAAAGGGTACATTGGAGTGACGTCATTCTAGAATGACAGTAAAGACCTTGATTTCTTGACACCAATAGAATGACAGTAAAGATCTTGATTTCTTGACACCAATAGAATGACAGTAAAGATCTTGATTTCTTGATTAACAGAAAAACAAACATCAATAGAATGACAGTAAAGATCATTTGTCTTTTCCATCATGACTAAGGCACAACTGATGACCATTAGGTACAAAAAAATGACAGTAAAGATCTTGATTTCTTGACACCAATAGAATGACAGTAAAGATCTTGATTTCTTGACACCAATAGAATGACAGTTGACACTGAGTGGACATCATCCAGCGTAGATCTAAGTGACATTTAGTGACACTGTGCCATCAGGCCAAGCTAGCCTCACTACTAAACCCCTGAGGTTTGACTCCTACACAAATCACATCAGTCAGACATGGGTCAAATCCAATATACAGAATGTGTTGCATTGAATAATAAGCAGCAGTACATGTTGTTTCCCAGCAGTATTGCTTTCAACCAAGTGTCTATCAAACATTTGCATAATACTGAGAGCCATTGAGACAATCCCATTTCTTCCAATTTACTTCCTTAAGAATAAAACTGTGGGCCTTATCATAAAGATCGCAGTTGCCATTCTTTAATAAAACAATTGTCCAGTTATGACAATGTTCCCATAACTCAGTCATGTCATTACATCTGTTATCTCAAGCTTTAAGCTATTTGGGGAATGGAAAGATAGATGCGACTCGATGTAACACATACCAGTGGAGCAATGCATTCACTAAGAATGACAGAGTGAGGACTGCCCCCACCTATAAATCATTTGTTTGAAAGTCCTATTTCCTATTAAATCTCACCTTCAAGCCTAATGACTTTACTGTTAAGACTCATGACTTCATTCTGGCCATAGTCAGGACCTTCTGGGCTGTTTTTCGGTAGCATTGAAATTCCAGATTTTCTGCAGATATAACTTTTCCTCAGTTTTGTTGTTGTCCCAAAAGGACTTACCTGGAGAGTTGGCCAGAGAGGCGTGGAATACAGAGAAGTTGATGAGAGCATAGGAGGCCAGGAAGAAGTTGGAGATGATGGGTGCAATAACGTTCAACTGGGCTAAAATAAAGACAAAATCATGGCAGTTTAGTTGTTCATAGGGAACTGTCCATAGACTTTCAATAGTAAACATTAGGACTAAATTATACTACTAAATGACATATTACTGATGTACTACTGAATGATATACTGACATAATAGTGAATTACATTTTCATGACATACTACAGAATGTCGTATTGTGAATAAGTGTCATTGTTAGATGTCTAAACCTGGACAGCGTAATTACCAATGAGGATGAAGGCCAGAGCGATGCAAAAGGTGAGGATGTAGCCGCGAAGGGGCTCGTTGTTCTTGCCATATCCCTTGGCGAACATCTCAAGGCCGGGGTAGATGTTGTCTTTGCATAGAGCCTGGAGGAGAAGGAAAAACCATTGGAATTGGACACCGCTATACTAATCAGCAGATGGGACACTAGATGATGACCTGAGGAACATTGGGATACAAGATCACAACCTTGCCTTTGATTTGTGTCTATGGGACAGTAACTGTAACAGGACATGTGCATAAACTCTGACAGCTATTCCATAATGTAAGGTTAATTTGGTAAAAGCATAACGTGACTAGCAGGGACAGATTAAGGAAGCAGGATCTGAGGACAGAGTCTACCTGGAACACTTTGGGGGCGCTGACCAGAGAAGCCAGGGCAGAGGACAGAGTGGCGGAGAAGATTCCGGCGGTGATGATGGGGCTGAACCCGGACACGATGCTCATGACCTAAGGAAAAGGCATGATACCGGTTAAACAGCTGAGCCCATAAGGCCAGACCTATCTTCGACAACTTCTGTCCAACCCGGGACGAAGAGGACTAAGTATGTACGTTTCTTCAAGTTCCCCTCACCACTCAACGGTGATAACAATTGCCACAAAATGGCTGCCATTCTAGGTGGCAAACATCACCCAATCAGACATGCACAATATATACACAAAGCATGTGGACACCCCTCCAAATTAGAGGATTCTGCTATTTCAGCCACACCCGTTGCTGACAGATGTAGAAATATGAGAACACAGCCATGCAATCTCCATAGGACAAACATTGGCAGTAGAATGACCTAACTGAAGAGCTCAGTGACTTTCAACGTGGCACAATCACAGGATGCCACCAATCCAACAAGTCAGTTGGTCAAATGGCGGATGAGGAATAATGATAATAATACTTTTTTATGGTTTGGGCTAGGCCCCTTAGTTCGAGTGATGGGAAACGCTACAGCAGACAATGGCATTCTAGAAATTCTGTGCTTCCAAATGTGGCAACAGTTTGGGGAAGGTCCTTTCCTGTTGCAGCATGACAGTGCCCCTGTGCACAAAGTGAGGTTCATACAGAAATGGTTTGTCGAGATCCGGTTTGGAAGAATTTGACTGGCCTGCACAGAGCTCTGACCTCAACCCAACTGAACACCTTTGGGATGAATCGGAACGTTGAATGCGAGCCAGTCATCATCACCCAACATCAGTGCCGACCTCACTAATGCTTGTGGCTAAATGGAAGCAATTCCCCGCAGCAACGTTCCAACATCTAGTGGAAAGCCTTCCCAGAAGAGTGGAGGCTGTTATAGCAGCAATGTTCCAACATCTAGTGGAAAGCCTTCCCAGAAGAGTGGAGGCTGTTATAGCAGCAATGTTCCAACATCTAGTGGAAAGCCTTCCCAGAAGAGTGGAGGCTGTTATAGCAGCAATGTTCCAACATCTAGTGGAAATCCTTCCCAGAAGAGTGGAGGCTGTTATAGCAGCAATGTTCCAACATCTAGTGGAAAGCCTTCCCAGAAGAGTGGAGGCTGTTATAGGAGCAATGTTCCAACATCTAGTGGAAAGCCTTCCCAGAAGAGTGGAGGCTGTTATAGGAGCAAAGGGGGAACCAACTCCATATTAATGCCCACGATTTTGGTATGAGATGTTCGACCAGCAGGTGTCCACATACTTTTGTAGTGTAGTCATGTAATGTACCTGGAAGTCGTTCTGGAGTCCGTATCTGCAGTTGTACTGACCATCATCACCCTTGCAGAAGGAGAAGTCATAGCCAAATTTGCAGGCGGCGTCAGTGCAGTTGGCCATGAACTGTGCGCCGAGTGTGTCATTGCCGTTTCCTGTGGCGTCTCTCACAATGCAAGAGCCTTTAATGAGAAACGAGACAAACTGTCACAAACTCTCTATCTGTAATATGTATAATTTATTCGGTCTTGTTCAGGACAAATGAGAAGAAATTCCACATACCAGTAGAAATGGCAACCCCCAGGTAGACAATGCCAGTGATCAGAATGGCTAAGAGTGTTCCTCTTGGAATGGCCAGTTGTGGGTCCTGTGAATATAAAGAAATGCCTAGTCCCCCACACTGATTTCATATCAAGTCCCACTTTTAATCAAGACTAAATGAGTTCCATTGACTGTATCCTTTTTATATGAATTGGGATCTGCTTGTTTTGTTCTAAACAATGACCTGGGGTCCTTACAGAAAGATCTCCTGAGATGTTGGCGCCGGCCAGAATGCCAGTGGCTGCAGGGAAGAAGATGGCAAAGACGGAGAAAAACGACTCTGTGCCTCGGAAGTCCGGACCCATGTTCTCCATCATAATCGCACCTTTAGAGCAGGAGAGCGGGGGGAAAGAGAGAGAAAGGAGAGGTGAGCAGATCAAGAGAGAATGCAAGAGAGAGCAATAGTTACAAAGCATGCAGTGCGTATCTTAGGACAGTCAGACTCGATCAGTTGATCAGTGAGTTGGAATCAGGTCGCAAAGTGAATTACAAATAATCCAATTGGTTTGGTCTTGTGATTTCATTTAAAAAACTCTAGTACAACTTTGATTAGCCAGTACGTCATACTGCATACAGTAGTCATGTAGGTCATGAGTTCAGATTATAATTATAGCTCCACAACGAAACCACCGGTACTGTGTCAATCTAATTTCACTTGACACGTTTTAGACTGTCTTTACTTTTGCTTGACAGTAATGTCAGTTTGTGTTGTGTAAAGGGAGAACCAAACAGGGTCATACTGTCGTAGCCAAAGAAGCCCTGCGACTCCTTGGACTTGAGTGGGATGAAGGAGCCAATGAAGTAGTTGAAGATGGCCGTAATCAGAACGACCAGCAGGAATATCTGAGCCTGTGGACAGAATGAACATGTTAATTACAGTCAGAAGTTTACATACACTTAGATTGGAGTCATTAAAACTTGTTTTTTAACCACTCCACACATTTCTTGTTAACATAGTTTTGGCAAGTTGGTTAGGACATCTACTTTGTGCATGACACAAGTCATTTTTCCCAAAATTTTTGCTGACAGATTATTTCACTTATAATTCACTGTATCACAATTCCAATGGGTCATAAATGTACATACACTAAGTTGACTGTGCCTTTAAACAGTGTCATGACATTGGCCTCTTTGGGTATAGCAAGCCCGCCCCCCTCTCCCTGCCTCCCCCTTGCCTCCTTCAACTAGGCTGCTGTGGTCAGAGGTCATAAATTCCTGAGAAGACCTTATGGACACACAGTTATAGAGAGTTGCTTTTCATGGAGACAAAGGAAATCCTTCCACCTCACAGAACTTGAGGTACGAACAAATTTCATGTTCTGGAGAAAGTGTAAAAGATCGGTGAAGAATTATAACTTTGTTATCTGAATACTTTCCTTGGTACCCTGACTTTCTAGTTAATTACAGTTACATGATTATTCAGTTTAATCATGTAATACTAATTACAGGAAAAACTAAGTCTTCAATTTAACTAAACTGAGTCTTCAATTTAATGATAGTAAAGACACGACAACAGCTTGGAAAATTCCAGAAAATGAGTCAATTGGAGCTATACCTGTGGAAGTATTTCAAGGCCTACCTTCAAACTCAGTGCCTCTTTGCTTGACATCATGGGAAAACCAAAAGAAATCAGCCAAGACCTCAGCCAGGAGCAATTTAAAAACGCCTGAAGGTACCATGTTCATCTGTACAAACAATAGTACGCAAATATAAACACCATGGGACCACGCAGCCGTCATACTGCTCAGGAAGGAGACGTGTTCTGTCTTCTAGAGATGAACGTACTTTGGTTCCGAAAAGTGAAAATCAATCCCAGAACAACAGCAAAGGACCTTGTGAAGATGCTGGAGGAAACAGGTACAAAAGTATCTATATCCACAGTAAAACGAGTCTAATATCGACATAAGGCCGCTCAGCAAGGAAAAAGTCACTATTCCAAAACTGCCATTAAAAAGCCAGACTACGGTTTGCAACTGCATATGGGGACAAAGTTCGTACTTTTTGGAGAAATGTCCTCTGGTCTGATGACACAAAAATAGAACTGTTTGGCCATAATGACCATTGTTATGTTTGGAGGAAAAAGGGGGATGCTTGCAAGCTGAAGAACACCATCCCAACCGTGATGCACAGGGGGTGTTATGGGGGTACTTTGCTGCAGGAGGGACTGGTTCACTTCACAAAATAGATGGCATCATGAGGGAAAGAAAATTATGTGGATATATTGAAGCAACATCTCAAGACATCAGTCAGGAAGTTTGGTTGCAAATGTGTCTTCCAAATGGACAATGAACACAAGCATACTCCCAAAGTTGTGGCAAAATGGCTTAAGGACAACAAAGTCAAGGTATTGGAGTGGCCATCACAAAGCCCTGACCTCAATCCTATAAAACATTTGTGGGCAGAACTGAACAAGTGTGTGCGAGCAAGGAGGCCTACAAACCTGACTCAGTTACACCAGTTCTGTCAGGAGGAATGGGCCAACATTCACCCAACTGATTGTGGGAAGCTTGTGGAAGGCTACCCAAAACATTTGACACAAGTTAAACCATTTAAATGCAATGCTACCAAATACTAATTGAGTGTCTGTAAACCTCTGACCCACTGGGAATGTGATGAAAGAAAAGCTGAAATAAATAATTCTCTCTACTATTATTCTGACATTTCACATTCTTAAAATAAAGTGATGATTCTAACTGACCTAAGACAGGGAATTGTTACTATGATTAAATGTCAGCAATTGTGAAAAACTAAGTTTAAATGTATTTGGCTAAGGTGTATGTAAACTTCAGACTTCAACTGTACACTTTCAACACACCTCCCAACTAGCATTAACCACAAAACAGAGCAATGTATTTCATCTAGCCTACTGCACAGTGTACATCAATGTCTGCATTCAGTCAGTCTGGAAGGAATTGTGCTTATTTGAGGTCAATTTCAGCTTGACGTCAGAGATGAGTTTTAGTTCAATATCACCTTAAGTTCTAGATAGAAACCATGACTGAGGGCTCTATTCAATCAAACCTAGTTGTATGTTAAAATCTTACCTTAGCTTCCCATTCCATTCCTGCCATGGAGATACCCAGGAGAAGGATGATGGTGATGGTGCCGATGATTCGGATGTCATTGATCTCATCTGTCATAATGCAATCCACGCTCTGAGAAATCACAGGAGAATACTAACTTCACTGTCCAGACCAAGAGGTAGGAGAAACACTCAAATTCATAGCTGGCTGTCGGTGTTCAGCTACGTTACTGTGATACTGGCTAGTTGAAAAAGCATTGCAAATATTTTGCTTTACTTTTATTTTCAACTTCTTTACAACTGAGTTTGAAACTTAACTCGCAAAATGGAATGTAAAATGCAACATACATTTTTTTACCAACCCCATCTAAAAAGGCGGAAAAACATCTGACCAAATGTTATTACAAAAAAATAAAAACATTACTGAAATGCAAAACAAATTCAGGGGCATGAAATTCTGATGAACAGAGAAAACAATTCATTATCCTCTGACCAATTTCATTCAGCTTACACTTGACGCCAATGGCACGCTGCAATCAGCAAAGTGTAAAAAAACCTGCCCTCATCTGTGACTAAGGATTAACCAATAGGCCGTGTGGGGGTTGCTTAAAATACTTCAACGATCTCGAAGGAGAAGAGTCATCATTTTTAACTTTGCATGAGCTCCCCCTAAATAAATAGTGGGTTTTCAGTCCAACAACCCAATAATAAACACTGAACATCAGGAGACCCAAAGCCTCACCGCTTATTAGAGATGTGGAAACAATGGTGTTAAAAAGTAGGCTTTTTCAGCAGTATTTTTGAATCTTCAACCTTTTGAGGGAAAACCAAATATTTAATCAAAATGAAAAAAGTAACAAATAAAACTGAAAGATGTTGATCTTGGATGATGCCGTGGGGAAGGTGACTTACTCCGAGGAGCTCCACAACCGTCTCGGCGAAGCCCACCACGTACATGGCGACAGCCACAGCGTTGGCAAAGGCAAAGATCAGACCAATGGAGCCGCCAAACTCTGGCCCCAAACTTCTGGATATCAGATAATATGCCCCTCCTGCAAGGAGACAGTTGGACGAAGCATTTACATTTAATTAGTCTCGGAAAGGCGAAACATATAAACACATATTGTTTAATCAAATAACTGTATTATGTAGGCTAGCCTACTGAATTTGCATACATCAGGAAAACTAACTGCAGGACAGCCTAGTACACTCATCTCAACGACACCCTTAAAACAACATATCTGCTCAAACGAGTGGATAGGATGGAGGAGCTCCAAGATGGGAGCCAAATTAATTGACATATTTAGCTGCACAATGTGTTTGTAGTGTGACAGGCTGAGTAGAGATCCTCGTTGATCTCTCTTTATTCAACCTCTCTGCTGATAGCTTTGGAGAGCACCTCAAGTGCTCATACAGACACAAGTGGGGGACAAGACAAAGGAAGGACCCAAAACGACTTTGTCCACCCACTCATGAGGGCATGAGTGGGTGGACAAATTAATGTGGGGTCATGCTTGAGCACATGGGGGATATTTTGCTGGCTCTATTCATTCCACCTACACTCAAATCTAGTTTTATTGGTCACATACACATATTTTAGCAGATGTTATTGTGGGTGTAGCGAAATGCTTGTGTTCCTAGCTCCAAAAGTGCAGTAATGTCTAACAATATACAACATAACACACAAATCTAAAGTAAAAGAATAGAGTCAATAAATATATAAATATTAGGATGAGCAATGTCGGAGCGGGTTTGACTAAAATACAGTAGAATAGAATACAGTATATACATATGAGATGAGTAATGTCGGAGTGGGATTGACTAAAATACAGTAGAATAGAATACAGTATACTGTATGAAACAGACCATAGCCTTTTTGCATTCCACCGAAGGGTAATGGATCAGCCTACTTCAAAAGAAAATCAATTCAGGAGGAGCGGATGTTGAAATTAGATAGTGTGCGTGTTTTGGTTACTCTGCTGCTCGAGACAAAACAATAGCCACTATATGGAGCCTCTCTCGCCGCCTGTTGCCCGAAAACAATCTGGCTGCGGTAGACTGGAAACCTTATGAAAATGAATCGAATAGGCGTCTCCAGGAGGAGTACACTACAGAAAACACAAATATCCTTTACTACAATATGATTTCATCACCAGCGCATTTGAAAATGAATCTAATCCTTTGTTTTCCTCTGCCCTCACCCATGTGGAGAGTGTCCTAATATCCATTTCAGACTTCCCTGCCAGCACTGGTCTCTTTCAGTGACTTGAGGGAGAACTGCTGCAAATTTAGAAACACAATACTGAATTTCCCCTCATGCTGCGACAACTGGGACCAACGTGTGGACAGTGTTTCCCCCCTCCTTCATTCGACTCCAAATAAATCAGGGAACATCTCATTGAGGCCCTCAACTGATAATACATATTCCGTTCCATGGATGATGGTACTGATAGCCAAGTCCAGCTGGTAAAAATCACACCTGTAATTCCATATCCAAACACAGGAGACTAAGCAAATGCCACTGATCTGTGGGACGCAGGCGTGGAAACGCCTAGGAGCAACAATGGCTCAGCCGCAAAGTGGTAGGCCACACAAGCTCACAGAACGGGACTGCCACGTGCTGAAGAGCGTAAAATTTGCCTGTCCTTGGTTGCAAGACTGCCTCTGTAAGCAACGTCAGCACAAGAACTGTTCGTCGGGAGCTTCATTAAATGGGTTTCCATGGCTGAGGATGCGTTAGCTGGAGTGGTGTAAAGCTTGCCGCCATTGGACTCTGGAGCAGTGGAAACATGGAAACATGTTCTCTGGAGTGATGAATCACGCTTCACCATCTGGGTTTGGGGGATGCCAGGAGAACACTACCTGCCCCAATGCATAGTGCCAACTGTAAAGTTTGGTGGAAGAGGAATAATGGTCTGGGGCTGTTTTTCATGGTTCAGGCTAGGCCCCTTAGTTCCAGTGAAGGGAAATATTAACGTTACAGCATACAATGACATTCTAGAAATTATGTGCTTCCAACTTTGTGGCAACAGTTTGGGGAAGACCCTTTCCTGTTTCAGCATGACAATGCCCCTGTGCACAAAGCGAGGTCAATACAGAAATGGTTTGTCGAGATTGGTGTGGAAGAACTTGACTGGCCTGCACAGAGCCCTGACCTCAACCCCATCAAACATCTTTGGGATGAATTGGAACACTGACTGCGAGCCAGGCCTAATCGCCCAACTACTCCATATTAATGCCACCTGAACAAGTTTAATTGAATTTCTTGCATTGTGAATGTAATTTGTTCATTGTGTCATGTCTTCTTTCCATTGGCTGATGCATTGTGGGAATTTGTATTTAATCCCTGTGCGTTGTTGTTGTTTGGACAAGACAGACAGGTAACAGGTTGGCATGATGCCGGGTTTACAGGCATGATTGGAACCTGGGTTTTCTTTTGAGTTTATTAGGCCTACCTTTTTGTTCATTGTCCTGTTTATTGTTTTTTGTAAATACTTGTACAGTCGCCAGCTTAGTATCTTCACGTTTGCTAATAAAAACCCTTACTCCGGGCAAGAAAAAACATCTTACTCGTATGCCTCCTCACTGTTCTAATCCAACAGCATGGTCAACCTCACAAATGTCAAAAGTGGGATCAATTCCGTCACAGTGAGGAGTGCAGACAAATTCTACAAGATGGAGGTCGACAACGTGACAGGGGAGTCGCAGGATGCGGCTAATTACTTATGGTTCTGTCTGAACGCCGAGGGCGACCAGATTTGGGCGACTGCTGAGCTGGTGGAGTGCATCATCGAGGACTTAAGTATGTGCCTACCCAGCCAGGAATCTGTTAGCGAGGCTAGGCCAGGTAGAGCCGATCTTAGTAGAGGTGCTGGAGGTCGACCTACCGATAGGGGGGGCTGTTCCTGAGCCGGTGATGGTTCCACTGTCCAAGCTGTTGTCTCCTGTGCTGCTGTGCACTCCTGGAGGAGAGGATGAGCATTCCCTGTCTGTTGGTGAGGTCCCTGATCTACCTGTCCCTGATCTACCTGTCCCTGATCTACTGCTCCCTGATCTACTGCTCCCTGATCTACTGCTCCCTGATCTACCTGTCCCTGATCTACCTGTCCCTGATCTACTGCTCCCTGCTCTACCTGTCCCTGCTCTACTGCTCCCTGATCTACCTGTCCCTGATCTACCTGTCCCTGATCTACTGCTCCCTGATCTACCTGTCCCTGCTCTAACGGTCCCTGCTCTAACTGTCCCTGCTCTAACTGTCCCTGAGCTACCTGTCCCTGATCTACCTGTCCCTGATCTACTGCTCCCTGATCTACTGCTCCCTGATCTACTGCTCCCTGATCTACCTGATCTACTGCTCCCTGATCTACCTGTCCCTGATCTACTGCTCCCTGCTCTACCTGTCCCTGCTCTACTGCTCCCTGATCTACCTGTCCCTGATCTACCTGTCCCTGATCTACTGCTCCCTGATCTAACTGTCCCTGCTCTAACTGTCCCTGCTCTAACTGTCCCTGCTCTAACTGTCCCTGCTCTAACTGTCCCTGATCTACCTGTCCCTGATCTACCTGTCCCTGATCTACTGTCCCTGCTCTAAATCTAACTGTCCCTGATCTACCTGTCTCTGCTCTACCTGTCCCTGATCTACTGCTCCCTGATCTACTGCTCCCTGCTCTACCTGTCCCTGCTCTAACTGTCCCTGATCTACTGCTCCCTGCTCTACCTGTCCCTGCTCTACCTGTCCCTGAGCTACCTGTCCCCACTCTACCTGTCCCTGATCTACTGCTCCCTGCTCTACCTGTCCCTGCTCTACCCGTCCCTGCTCTACCCGTCCCTGATCTACTGCTCCCTGCTCTACCTGTCCCTGCTCTACCTGTCCCTGCTCTACCTGTCCCTGATCTACCTGTCCCTGATCTACCTGTCCCTGATCTACCTGTCCCTGATCTACTGCTCCCTGATCTACCTGTCCCTGATCTACTGCTCCCTGCGGTCAGTGAGTCTGAGCTGCAGCGGTGTGATGTTTCTAACCTGTCAATGGAAGGGGCTGTTTCTGAGCCAGAAAGGAATGAAGGAAAGGAATGCACCGACCTTACTGTTACTGCACCAGAAGCACATTTATCAACATGTGTGCTGGTATGAATACATAAAATATGTTTATGAACTGAACATTTCCTGCATTGTGAACGTTCTTAACCTCTTGGTCCTACCTGGCACGCAGGCGTCCCATCTAGACCTCTGGAAATGCAAATGCGCTACGCTAAATGCTAATAGTATTAGTTAAAACTCAAACGTTCATTAAAATACACATGCAGGGTATTGAATTAAAGCTACACTCGTTGTGAATCCAGGCAACAAGTCAGATTTTTAAAATGCTTTTCGGCGAAAGCATGAGAAGCTATTATCTGATAGCATGTAACACCCCAAAAGACCCACGGGACGTAAACAAAATAATTAGCATAGTCGGCGCTACACAAACCGCACAAATAAAATATAAAACATTCATTACCTTTGACCATCTTCTTTGTTGGCACTCCTAGATGTCCCATAATCACTATTGGGTCTTTTTTCCGATTAAATCGGTCCATATATAGCCTAGATATCGATCTATGAAGACTGTGTGATAAACGAAAAAAAAATAGCGTTTCGTAACGTAACGTCATTTTTTTAAATTCAAAAAGTCGACGATAAACTTTCACAAAACACTTCGAAATACTTTTGTAATGCAACTTTAGGAACTTTTAACTTTATTATTCATCAGGAGGCGATGTCAATTCTATAGGTGTCTGTTTCGAAAAAATGTCTTGGAGAGAGCTCGACCAAAACATCTGGTCGGAGACCGGAGGGAATCGATTCCCTTGATTCGGTTAGACCAAGAATCAATTGCGAATCAAATGACAAGACTCTAGACAACGTGTGGAAGCTGTAGGCACTGCAACCTCGGCCTCATTTAATTCGATTCACTTTGAACAATTCCTTGAAGTCGCGGATGGATATTTATTTCCATTTTCAGTGATCAAATCAAATCCAATCAAATTTATTTATATAGCCCTTCGTACATCAGCTGATATCTCAAAGTGCTGTACAGAAACCCAGCCTAAAACCCCAAACAGCAAACAATGCAGATGTAAAAGCACGGTGGCTAGGAAAAACTCCCTAGAAAGGCCAAAACCTAGGAAGAAACCTAGAGAGGAACCGGGCTATGTGGGGTGGCCAGTCCTCTTCTGGCTGTGCCGGGTAGAGATTATAACAGAACATGACCAAGATGTTCAAATGTTCATAAATGACCAGCATGGTCAAATAATAATAAGGCAGAACAGTTGAAACTGGAGCAGCAGCACAGTCAGGTGGACTGGGGACAGCAAGGAGCCATCATGTCAGGTAGTGATCAGATATTCCTGCACTTTTCGATGAAACGCACGTTCTATTATAGTCATAGCCGTGATTTAACCAGTTTTATAAACGTCTGAATGTTTTCTATCCACACATACTAATCATATGCATATACTATATTCCTGGCCTGAGTAGCAGGGAGCTGAAATGCGCGATTTTTAACAGAATGTTCGAAAAAGTAGAGGGTCGACTTAACATTGGCTAGTGCATTGTGGGAATGTATTATTTAAACCCTGTCATTATTGTTGTTGTTTGGACAAGACGAGACAGACAGGTTGGCATGACGCCGGGTTTACAGGCATGATTGGAGCCTGGGTTTTCTTTTGAGTTTATTAGGCCTACCTTTTTGTTCATTGTCCTATTTGTTTTTGTAAATACCTGTACAGTCTCCAGCTTAGTATCTTCACGTTTGCTAATAAAAGCCTTATTACTCTGGGCAAGAAAAAACACATCTTACTCGTATGCCTCCTCACTGTTCTAATCCAACAGCATGGTCAACCTCACAAACACATTTACTTGAAGAACATTGCAGATGCCAAGTTTGATAACATAATGATGGTTTATGTTGTTGGTGCCACCATGGAAGATGGCAGGATCTGGTGCGTCCAGACCATTTTAAACATGTCGGTGAGTCTCTGTTCTGTGGCGCACGAGGTGATGAAGTTACACTTTTATGCAATTCAATACTAAATGTTTGCCATCAGATATCTTAATGGCTTTCTGCCAGAAGTCAATGTTCTGGATGAGTTGTCTGTGCAGCTTCCATTTTTTCCCCCCTGTGGTTCCTACTAGCATTTTTTTCTCCTTCTCCCCTCTGCTCCATGTACAAATGCTGCTATTCCTTCAGAAAAGCATGCATCACAACTTTGTTCATTTGCACAATCTCTCTTTTTCACTCTCAGACAGTCCTAGCTAAATTCTAGCTTGGGAAATTGATCTTTGCTAAGAATACATGTTTCTTTTTGACCATTTTAATTGAAAACCATACCAGTAAGGTACTTAATTGTTACCCAGAAATGATTTGATATTGAGATAAAAATGGCTGCATTGGACCTTTAAAGAAGCAAAGGATCATACCTCCTCGTACAAAGCCGTTAGTCGCAATCGCTGAGGTCGAAAGGCCAGTGATGGTGGTCACAACTGTTGCCATGAGAACGATCACACAGGAGAGAACTGAAAGGAAACGGAGGACAAGATTAACTAGTGACAAAGCAAAATCAGCATTAACATTTCGACAAACTCCTACGAGGAGAATAACTGCAATAATGAGCATCAATAAGCAGCCCATTTGCTTGTTCAGCCTCTCACTCATATTCACACATGGGTTAGTGTTAGAAGGACTGTGAATCGTAGCGGCGCCACTACAAAAACAAGCTAGTGTGTAACAGTTGCCTGCATGTGTTGCCGTGTGGCAACATTTAGCATCTGGATGGTAAATGGTCAAAAGGTGATGGGAGAAAGAGGGGTGGTTTGGTGGGGTGGCTGGGGGTTCGGGTTGACGTTGTGTGTGAATTAAAACAGTAATTCACATGAACTCCCAAGATCTACTCCATGGTGTAGTCTTACCAATTCCCGCCTGGCCCACGATCCATGACATGCGGATGAAGAGCATCACGCCCCAAATGTTCAACATGCAGCGCACCTGCACAGAGGAAGGGGTGGCAGTTAGGATGCATGTGAGGTAACCGGAACACTTCACTCAAGAAAGCACTTTCCAACGACCTGGCCTTGGAACATGGCTGGTGGGAATCAAGGCCAAGACTTTCTTGATGCAGGATCACAGTTTGACCTGAATGAATGTGAATGTTAAAATTACAAACCTAGTGAAAGTAGTAGTTTTGCCCTGTTATCGACAAGCACCAAGATTGCAACTTAATGTTAGAAGAAATGTTTAAACAGTGATTTAAGTCCTGATTGAAGCCCTTCTCTTTAAAAGATAACATTTGAAAACCTGGCCAAGGCTGGTGGAAGGAAAAAGTCAACTTTTAATGACTAGCCTCATTTAAAATCAAATCACTGTCAACCTCAAAGAACATTCATCAGTATCTACCACAGTGTTATCAATTTCAGTGCAAATATCTTGTAATTGAGTAGTATAATAAACTCATTGATTAGCATCATACCCACCATGAAACTTTTCTCTAGTCAGAATTTGGAATACAGAACCAAAGTAGGTGTGGCACAATTACCGTGTACCCGAAAGTTATGGATGAAGATCGTCATGAAAGTCAAATAAGTCATAACCCTATTTTTGTATTATTTTGGAACGAACTGAAGACAGGACAGCCAGGCGTTCGTACGGTTGAGTTTGTTTCTTCAGTAACATGGACTCCAAACAACATGATGAAACTTTGTTGCTCCTTGCTGAAACAATTAAGGTGTTGTAGCGAACAAGTCTTGGGTTTCTCGGCAACACCCCCTCTCCCTGTAGCAGCAGCAGCAGCACACATAGAAAGAGAGATGTGCTTGGAACATGTAACCCTGGCAATTTGACATGTAAACCCACTCGCAGTGGCCACCTGGTATTGTGATGCAATCATTTCCATGGTAATGTAAAATATTAATTCAAATGATGTCACATCAGATTCCACCTGCACTGATCGGTCTTGTATCTCGCAAAGGACAATGGGATTGAGCTAACGTAGTCCGGCTACAATGGACTGCCACAACATCCAAAACTATTACCTAGGTGACATCAAAGATCTAAGATTTTAAAAAATGGGGGGGTTGCCCCATTTTCATCTTGCTAAGGAATATTGTGCTTCAAATGAACAGTATTTCTGAAGTTTGACTATGGGCACGAAAGCTAGCATTTATAATTTTTTTTATTTTTAATTTTATAACCTTTATTTAACTAGGCAAGTCAGTTAAGAACAAATTCTTACTTACAATGACGGGCTAGTGGGTTAACTGCCTCGTGGGTTAACTGCCTAGTGGGTTAACTGCCTAGTGGGTTAACTGCCTTGTTCAGGGGCAGAACAACAGATTGAATCCCCGAGCTGACAAGGTAACAATCTAGCAACCTTCCGGTTACTGGCCCAACGCTCTAACCACTAGGCTACCTGCCGCCCCAACTTGTCAGCAACAGTGGAGCCAGTCACTGAAATGTCCTTTGACTGAAACAAACCAGCTACCTATTTAGTGCTGCACACACAATGTTAAATCTTCCAACAAATGCTAGCTATCAAACTACTGTAGTTAGTAGTGATAATGCTTACATTGATTTTCATGAAGCAGCTGTTCTTCTACCACAAGTTATTGCAGTAGCCTCCTGAGTCAGCTGCTGTGCTCAGCTGAACCAACAATACTATCATGGAGAAACATGCTGATCTACAGACCGATTTCTGATAACACTCAGTTCCTCTTAATTGTGGGGCTGCATGTCTACAACTTCAGGGTCATTTAAACAGGCTTGAAAGCTTTTTATGTCAGTGAAGGAAGCGCTAGTTACAAGGAAGCGCTAGTTACAAGAGTTAGCTACACAGTGGATCAAGTCACTGCACTGACAACCAACGTCCTTGAACAGAATGTGTTTTTATTTTCTCACAATTACAAACTATTAACTGTCACAACATTTGTAATAATTTCTCTAGCTAGTTATTCTGCCTATTTCATGGAGAGTCAAATGAGCGCGCAGAGCTATAAAACAAATTAGGAACCGAGTTTGGACACCTACTCATTCAAGGAGTTTTCTATTTTCTACATTGTAGAATAATAGTGAAGACATCAAACCTATGGAATCATGTGGTAACCAAAAAAAAGTGTTAAACAAATATATTTAGATTCTTCAAAGTAGCCACCCTCTGCCTTGATGACAGCTTTGCAAACTCTTGGCATTCCCTTAACCAGCTTCACCTGGAATGCTTTACCAACAGTCTTGAAGGAGTTCCGACATACGCTAAGCACTTGTTGGCTGCTTTTCCTTCACTCTGCAGTCCAACTCATCCCAAACCATCTCAATTGGGTTGAAGTCGGGTGATTGTGGAGGCCAGGTCATCTGATGCAGCACCCCATCACTCTCATTTTTGATCAAATAGCCCATACACAGTGTTAGGTCATTGTCCTGTTGAAAAACATATGATAGTCCCACTAAGTGCAAACCAGATGGGATGGCGTATCGCTGCAGAATGCTGTGGTAGCCATGCTGGTTAAGTGTGCCTTGAATTCTAAATACATCACCATCAAAGCACCATCACACCTCCTCCTCCATGCTTCATGGTGGGAACCACACATGCAAAGATCAACCGGTCACCTACTCTGCGTCTCAAAGACACGGCGTTTGGAACCAATAATCTAATATTTGGACTCATCAGACCAAAGGGACAGATTTCCACCGGTCTAATTGCTCGTGTTTCTTCCCTGCAGCAATTTGACCATGAAGGTTGATTCACGCAGTCTCCTCTGAACAGTTGATGGTGAGATGTGTCTGTTACTTGAACTCTGTGAAGCATTTATTTGAGCTTCAATTTCTGAGGCTGGCAATTCTACCTCTGCAGCAGAGGTAACTCTGGGACTTCCTTTCCTGTGGCGGTCCTCATGAGAGCCAGTTTCAACATAGCGCTTGATGGTTTTTGCGACTGCACTTGAAGAAACTTTCAAAGTTCTTGAAATTTTCCAGATTGACTGACCTTCATGCCTTAAAGTAATGGACTGTTGTTTCTCTTTGCTTATTTGAGCTGTTCATGACATAATATGGACTTGGTCTTTTACCAAATAGGGCTATCTTCCAGCAGCATACCACCCTGCAGCTTACTGCTGGCTTGCTTCTGAAGCTAAGCAGGGTCGGTCCCTGGATGGGAGACCAGATGCTGCTGGAAGTGGTGTTGAAGGGCCAGTAGGAGGCACCCTTTCCTCTGGTCTAAAAAAGAAAATATCCCAATGCTCCAGGGCAGTGAGTTAGGACATTGCCCTGTATAGGGTGCCATCTTTCAGATGGGATGTTAAACGGGTGTCCTGACTGTCTGTGCTCACTAAAGATCCCATGGCACTTATCGTAAGAGTAGGGGTGTTAACCCCTGGTGCCCTGGCTAAATTCCAAATATGGCTACCTAATCATCCTTAGCTTACAATTGGCTCATTTATCCCCCCTCCTCTCCCCAGGTCGTTGCTGTAAATGAGAATGTGTTCTCAGTGAAATAAGGGTTAAAATAATTCTAATTCTATATACCATATTTATTTACCAATATTTAATTTTTAACAAGGCACACCTGTTAATTGAAATGCATTCCAGGTGACTACCTCATGAAGCTGGTTGACAGAATGCCAAGTGTGCAAAGCTGTAATCAAGGCAAAGGGTGACGACTTTGAAGAATCTCAAATATAAAATATATTTTGACTCGTTTAACGCTTGTTTGGTTACTACGTGATTCCATATGTATTACTTCATAGTGTTGATGTCTTCACTATTATTCTACAATGTAGAAAATAGTCAAAATAAATAAAAACCCTTCAATGAGTAGCTGTGTCCAAACTTTTGACTGGTTCTGTATGTTTTAATGTTTTGAATTGTGGATTTCTTTGTCACCTTTATTTAACTAGGCAAGTCAGTTAAAAACAAATTCTTATTTACAATGACGGCCTACTCTGGCCAAACCCTAACCCGGATGATGCTGGGCCAATAGGTCGCCCAATCATGGCCGGTTGTGATACAGCCTGGAAGCGAGCCAGGGTCTGTAGTGACACCTCTAGCACTGAGATGCAGTGCCTTAGACCGCTGTGCCGGTCTAAAATGTAAAGTACTTTTAACTACATCCATGACAGCTAGTAGAAACAGTTTATTTCAAGCCATTTCCTCTTTGTTTGAAGTTTTCTGACAGATGTACAGCACAGTTAGTTCTTTCTCATGATAATCTCTGTTTCTTGTCACCCAGCTTGTATTTTGACATCTAAAAGCCTTCCTTCCTCTCACCCATCTGACCGTTGTAAAAAGCAGCAGGAACTTGTACCACATTTATTTAGGACTGTGACAGTCATGGAATTTGGGATGACTGTTATTGGCCAGCAAAATGATCGTGGTCACTGTAGCCGTTAGAATAGCATGTGTTGCCATGGAAATACAAATAATAGAACGGGTTTCCCCGTTCAAGCCAATGATGACATAATAGGTGGACTGACTGGCATTGCGTGTGTACCCATAAAAGCAAAGCAGGTAGTAAAAGCAGGAAGCGTACCCATCAATATTTGCTGCATTGTCTCACGTCAGATGGTGATGCTCGTCCCGCAACCGATTTGTCTTGTAGGACGTAGAACTCGTATTCAAATTTGAATATTGAGCATCCACTGACTTGCCTAGTTAAATAAAGGTGAAATAAATACAAAATGTAATGTGTGACAAATTCCTACAACCCTGGCAGATTCTTACACTAGACTCTCAGAAACATTTTATGGCCTGGACAGACCACGAAGGATTAAACACCAAAGGATTTCTTGCTAGTTGCACAGAATCTTGAGTAGACTCACATCTCAATTATTGAGGTTCCTCTTTGACTGCTATAGGACTGCTAAAATACAATTAAGATAGCCAAGGGAATCTTAAATTGAATGATACGTTAACTTAATACTAAAAGAGACCTAGTCTGATTGTGGGGTCATGAAGGAATTTCTCTGTACTTTGAATGAGAGGGCAGAAAAATATACTATGGTCAAAATCCTGACTTGAAATTCATGTACACCAAGTCAGGATTTCCGTTCACGCCATTGAATATTGTGTTCAAGAATAACTGGAGGACAATGCATTCCCTACAATGTCATATCCACAAAAAGAGAAGTGCTTATGATGCAGTAGCATGTAGACGCAAAGAGAAACGGCTGAAAGTAAAGACACACATAAAAATGGAGGCAGAGATGCAGATGGAAATACAGGGATATTGATGGGGAAACGTCACATTGTGTCACATAACAAAAAGGTAAGCAGGACTCGGGAGATGCAAAAAGGTAAAACAGTCTGTCGGTTGACCACTTACCAGCACCCCTTTGATCCACCCGAACTTGACCGCTCCCTTAGGCTCGGCCGCCTCCTTGGCTGCGGCCTCCTCGGCCGGTGACAGCTCATCCCCGTTGGCGAAGCCATCCTCAAATGGCTCCTGGAAACAAAATGAGACAGACCGCTATGTTCAGCATGCACAATGGAGAAAGACATCTGACTAACAACATCTCTGAATTCAACCGTGGTTCAATGTTTATTCATTTCTAGAAACAATCTACTAGACTTGTATTTTACAGAACATTTATTCTCTCACACAGACACTGATTAATCTGTCCTCGTATCGGCTGGAGAAGGTCAAACACAGTAAGCATCCCTCCTGTGCAGAGACAATGCAGTGACGTGGGTGGCTGTCCCACCAAGTCAGTCTCTCAGGGCCCACCAATACAAGTTATTCCATCTATGTGTCCCAGGACGCTCCCAGCCTGCAGCCCAAGAACAGGACATCAATAATCTGCTCCCAGACATTATAAACCTGCATCAGGACATCAATAACCTGCTCCCTAACATTATAAACCTGCATCAGGACATCAATAAGCTGCTCCCAGACATTATAAACCTGCATCAGGACATCAATAATCTGCTCCATAACATTATAAACCTGCATCAGGACATCAATAATCTGCTCCCAGACATTCTAAACCTGCATCCTACACCGCCAACTCCCTGAGGAACTTAAAACGCTCCACCTTCTCCACTGCTGTCCCGTCGATGTGGATAGCGGGGTGCGCCCTCTGCTGTTTCCTGAAGTCAAAGTCTCCTTTGTTTTGTTGACATTGAGTGAGAGGTTGTTTTCCTGACACCACACTCCTAGAGCCCTCCAGGACCCAATCGCACGGGGGTGGTTGAGACCCAGGGGCTCAAGCTTAATGATGAGCTTGGAGGGTACTATGGTGCTGAATGCTAAGCTATAGTCAATAAACAGCATTCTTACAGGTATTCTTGTAGGTATTCCTCTTGTCCAGATGGGATTGGGCAGTGTGCAGTGTGCAGTGTGATGGCGTTTGCATCGTCTGTGGACCTACTGGGGTGGTAAGCAAATTGAAGTGGGTCTAGGGTGACAGGTAAGGTGGAGGTGATATGGTCCTTGACTAGCCTCTCAAAGCACCTCATGATGACAGAAGTGTTACAGGGCAATAGTCATTTAGTTCAGTTACCATTGTATTCTTGGGTACAGGAACAATGCAAGGCCGGCAGCCTTGCAAGGGTTAACACGTTTAAATCTCTTACAGTCCACAGTTCTTGGTAGCAGGCTGCATCGGTCCTTCTGTATGTAGCTCAGTTGGTAGAGCATGGCGCTTGTAACGCCAGGGTAGTGGGTTCGATCCCCGGGACCACCCATACGTAGAATGTATGCACACATGACTGTAAGTCGCTTTGGATAAAAGCGTCTGCTAAATGGCATATATTATTATTATATTATTATTATTATCGGTGGCACTGTATTATTATCAAAGCGGGGAAAGGTGTTTAGTTTGTCTGGAAGCAAAACGTTGATGTCCGCGACTTGGCTGGTTTTCCTTTTGTAATCCGTGATTGTCTGTTGACCCTGCCACATATGTCTCATTTCTGAGCCATTGAATTGCGACTCCACATTGTCTGTATACTGACATTTTCCTTGTTTGATTGCCTTGTGGAGGGAATGACTACTCTGTTTGAATTCTGCCATATTCCCAGCCGCCTTGCAATGGTTAAATGCGGTGGTACACATTTTCAGTTTTGCGCGAATGCTGCCATCTATCCACGGTTTCTGGTTTAGAGTAGGTTTAAGTCACAGTGGGTACAACATCTCCAATGCACTTCCTTATAAACTCACTCACCAAATCAGTGTATATGTCAATATTGTTCTCTGAGGCTACCCGGAACATATACCCAGTCGGAGTGATCAAAACAAATCTTGGAGCGTGGATTCCAAATTGGTTAGACCAGCGTTGAATAATCCTTAGCACGGGTACTTCCTGTTTGAGTTTCTGCCTATAGGAAGGGAGGATCAAAATAGTTGTGGTCAGATTTGCCGAAAGGAGGTGGGGGAGGGCCTAGTATGCGTCGCAGAAATTAGAGTAACAATGGCCCAGTGTTTTTCCAGCGCAACTGCTACAGTGGATATGCTGATAGAATTTAGGCAGCCTTTTTCTCAAATTTGCTTTGTTAAAATCCCCAGCTACAATAACTACAGCCTCAGGGTAATTGGTTTCTAGTGAGTCAAGTGAAGTTCCTTGAGGTCCGTCGTAGTATCGGATTGGAGGGGGGATATACACAGCTGTGGCAATAATCAAAAGAGAATTCTCTTGGGAGATAATTTAGTTTATTTTTTATTTTTACAGGGACAGTGCACATTAATCAACGTTTCAGTAAAAGTGCCGGTTTTAGCCAGCCGGCTAATTTTCAACCGCAGTCCCTGGGCAGGTTATTAAAAACAATTACAATATAGACAATAGCAACATAGAACAAGCAAGACATAGCAACATAGGACAAGCAAGACATAGCATACAGACAGAGCAACATAGGACAAGCAAGACGTAGCATACAGACAGAGCAACATAGAACAAAAAGCAGCAAGACAAAATTGATAAAAGCAACAAAGTGTTTCCACACCTCTCAAGCTACAGACAACAGACAACATGGAAAGCGGCAACACACAGCTAGAGATTATGATCACAAATCTGATTGACCTTTAGCCATGTCTTCAAGCATTTTGTGAAAGTGTGATATGTGGTGCAGTTATGTGTGTCTGATGGCAGTGTATTCCAGACATGGGAAGCTCTCACAGAGAATGCAGATTTACTAAAGGTGCTTTTCCTTAGGGGAACTATACAGTCACCTCTCATGGCAGACCTTGTGGATCTGCTGCCATATGTCTGGGTTTTCTGTTTAACAGAAATATTGAGTGGAGGGGGAGCCAGGCCATTAAGGATCTTGAATACAAGACATGCGTCGGTGTATTGCACAAGATTTTCCCAACTCAAGAGCTCATGCTTTCTAAGGATGTGACAATGATGATGGCTATTGGGCTTCCTATCAAGCACTTTGAAAGCCTGTTTGTAGACAGACTGAATAGGTTTTAATGTTGTACAGCAAGCTTGGGCCCAACTAGTCAAGCAGTATGTTAAATGGGGGAGTATCATAGAGTTGAAGTACAGTTTTGCAACCTCTGTAGTCAAACAATTTCGTATAAATCGGAAATTAGCTAGGTTGAATTTAGTTATTTGAATTACCTTTTTCACATGCTTTTTAAAAGAGAGGTTGGAATCAAGTATGATGCCAAGGTACTTAAAATCGGATACCACCTGGAGCTTCTCCCCTGACACATAGACATCTGGCTCAGTAGCATCTGTTGCCCTCTTTGTGAAGAACATGCAAACAGTTTTTTTCACATTGAGATGCAAACACGAGTCACTGAGCCACTTTGTAACCTGGACCATTACAGTAGTGAGTTCTTGTGCAGCTTGTTGTTTGCTCTTTGCATGCACATATATCACTGTATCATCTGCATACATTTGAACTTCAGACCCAGTACAGACAGAAGGCAGATCATTAATGTACAGGCTGAACAGGAGGGGCCCCAGTATTGACCCTTGGGGCAATACGGTCGGCATTTGATTGTGAGGAATTCTAGGTCAGGTGAACAACAGGACTTGAGGTCCTGTATGTTGTAACAATTACAACGTAAGTCATTAATCATGAAACGCCTTTCTTCCCAGAGTGATGCACTGAGAATCCAGGTGGCTGTACTGACTCCGACAGCATATCCCGAGAGAGCCATGTTCTGTCAACAGAGTACGTTACAATCCCTGATGTCTCTCTGGAATGCAACCCTTGCCCTGATTGTCAACTTTGTTATCTAGGGGCTGGACATTAGCGAGTAATATACTCGGAAGTGGTGGGTGGTGTGCACGTCTCCGAAGTCTGACCAGAAGACTGCTCTGACTCCCTCCACGTTGTTTTGGGTCGGCCTCTGGAATCAGTTCAAATGCCTTGGGTGGTGCGGACAAAGGATTCACATCGGGAAAGTCGTATTCCTGGTCGTAGTGCTGGTAAGTTGACGCCACTCTGATATCCAATAGTTCTGTATCCCAGCTGTATGTAATAACACAAGATTTTCAGAGCTAACAATGTAAGAAATACATTAAAATACAAAATACTGCAATCTTTCCTAAGGACTAGAAGCGATGCAGCCATCTCTGTCGGCGCCATTTTTCTCACCTTATGGAACTGCGGGAACAGTAGACACACACATACACACAATTAAATGTTTTAAATGTAACCTTTATTTCACTAGGCAAGTCGGTTAAGAATAAATTCTTATTTACAATGACGGCCTACACAGGCCAAACCTGGACGGCGCTTGGCCAATTGTGCACTGCCCTATGGGACTCCTAATCACAGCCGGATGTGATACAGCCTGGATTCAAACCAGGAAATGGTGTGACGCCTCTTGCCCCATACACATGATAAGTGACACACACTACACACACGTACACATGGATGCTGTATTGTAGATATGAGATAGTTGAGGAGTGATCCTGAGGGAAAACACTTCCTGCTTTACGGGCACTGAACAAAAGGACGACCCCAAACAACATTTACACATGTATAGTAGTGATGAGGAAAACAATTTGATGGTTACATATCGACGATAATCGACGATATATTATTTTGACAATATCGCAATATTATTCTTTCACTTGTTGGCTGTACCTGCACCAAAACTCCACCTTATTTTTTCTTCTTAGCTTGTTCTCAATCTTCTTTTTAAATAGGGAGCCAATTTGTTTTCAGCAGTTTTATTTCCCTGACTGATCAAAACTTGTTTTCTCATATTCTCTCTCTGCAACAGACATATGGTGATCAATATGTTTGGAATATCGAATTGCAATAAAATCACAGTATCGAGTTGCAATACATATAGAATCGCGAGAATCCCAATACATATTGTATCAGCACCAAAGAGACAATATCGTATTGTGAGGTCCCTGGTAATTCCTAGCCCTAATGTATAGGAATATGCTCACTCGCCACTGGCGGGGTGGAACAATATGTGACCATCGCCTTGCATGCAAACGTCCGTCTGGCTGTGTGCTCACTAGGGCACTGACATTCTGCCAGGGTTCGATGCACCACTCAGGCCCAGAGAGAGGGCCAGACAGCAGAGTCACGCTTAGCCACGGTTCCATAGTCACTGTTTTGGGAGGATTTTAAATAAACATAGGAAAAGGATACATTTAATAAAAACTATGTATGGGTGACCTTGGGTTCATTGATCGCCCCAGTCCGCAGCGTGACCGTGTCGCAGAACAGATACAGGCAGGCTGATACAGCAGGGGTATTTGCCCTTCATATTCAGTTATCAGGACAGTGATTTTTGCCCAGCTCCGGGAACTTTGAAACATTGACTCATCATGCTAGTTATTGGATGGGCACATTTGTTGGTCAGCATTATAAAGTTGCAAAACAAAGCGCTACCATCCCACGATCATTACTTTAATCTGCCTTACATCCTGCCCTTTAATCATAAATGACATAGTTACTCACTTTTAACTGTTTGTGACGTTATGCTGCAATAGCTACTATCGCACAATGAAGAATGACTTCAAATGTTCTACCTGTATTTTTTTCAACTAAGTACTGTATATTGAATTAAATGATGGATGAGAGTCATACAAATGAGATTAAGCTAGATGTGGTCTATACTCACTCCATGCGTCACCTGCAGCAGTTTGCACTCTGTACATGTCTCTTGAGAAGAGGTGAACATCTCCTTCTCACACCACACTTTCCCTTGGGGTCTTATGCCTTCTTTCTCAGCATTCTGAGCTCCTCACTCAAGGACAACCCCCTTCCCGTCACTTCTCATTTGTCTTGGCAACCCCTGTGCTGACTGAAGTAGCACTCAGCCACTTAAAAAGAATAGCCTACCATGAGTGTTTGTGTATTATCTGATGGGAAAGAGAATTCTGTCAGAAAGCTCTGACACCATCACACAAAATGTAATCCCCCTTTGGGTTTTGAGTATACAGAGATTAAACAGCTGCTGGGGGGATGAAAACTATGGGGGAAACTGTACCATCTACTCTAGCATGTCAGGTAGGTAAACTGAGGTCTAGTTCAAATACAATGGGTATATAAATAGGTGTATAAATTATACAAGAGATCGGCACCTCTGGCATGTACCCCAGCATATGAAGGGTTGGGTTGTGTGGATAGGAGGGCGGGGCTCAGCATTTGCTGCACCAAGGCCATCTGTCAACAGGTGCTCCCTGCCTGCGTCTCCTGACAATGACTCGGCAGCCTCGATGGGGTCTGGCGGTGGCAAGTACACTGGGCTATTGGAGGAGATGAGAGATTCTAGGAAAATAAAAAAAGGGTCAGTATAGTCGGTTGGCTCGGGTGTTGTCAACGCCCATCTGTGGGGGACCAGGGAGGCGCTGCCAGGGGGCAGGTGAAAGGGGGAATGTGGGGGACCAGGGGGAGGGGGGCGCTGCCAGGGGGCAGGTGAAAGGGGGAATGTGGGGGACCAGGGGGCAGGTGAAAGGGGGAATGTGGGGGACCAGGGGGCAGGTGAAAGGGGGAATGTGGGGGACCGGGGAGGCGCTGCCAGGGGGCAGGTGAAAGGGGGAATGTGGGGACCAGGGGGACCAGGGAGGGGGAATGTGGGGGACCAGGGGGCTGAAAGGGGGAATGTGGGGACCAGGGAGGCGCTGCCAGGGGGCAGGTGAAAGGGGGAATGTGGGGGACCAGGGGGCAGGTGAAAGGGGGAATGTGGGGACCAGGGAGGCGCTGCCAGGGGGCAGGTGAAAGGGGGAATGTGGGGGACCAGGGGGCAGCTGAAATGTGGGGACCAGGGGGGGAATGTGGGGACCAGGGAGGCGCTGCCAGGGGCAGGTGAAAGGGGGAATGTGGGGGGACCAGGGGGCAGGGAAGGGGGAATGTGAAAGGTGGGAATGTGGGGACCAGGGAGGCACTGCCAGGGGCAGGTGAAAGGGGGAATGTGGGGGACCAGGGAGGCGCTGCCAGGGGCAGGTGAAAGGGGGAATGTGGGGGAGCCAGGGAGGCGCTGCCAGGGGGCAGGTGAAAGGGGGAATGTGGGGACCAGGGAGGCGCTGCCAGGGGGCAGGTGAAAGGGGGAATGTGGGGACCAGGGAGGCGCTGCCAGGGGCAGGTGAAAGGGGGAATGTGGGGACCAGGGAGACGCTGCCAGGGGGCAGGTGAAAGGGGGAATGTGGGGGACCAGGGAGGCGCTGCCAGGGGGCAGGTGAAAGGGGGAATGTGGGGACCAGGGAGGCGCTGCCAGGGGCAGGTGAAAGGGGGAATGTGGGGACCAGGTAGGCGCTGCCAGGGGGCAGGTGAAAGGGGGAATGTGGGGACCAGGGAGGCGCTGCCATGGGGCAGGTGAAAGGGGGAATGTGGGGACCAGGTGTGGACAAGCATAGGGAGAGTGGGATGAACAGCAAACATATTGAGCTATGAGAGACTCTACTACTGCCTCAATAGGTCTGCCTAGTCAGACTGCTGTAAGTAACCAGCCTCCTCTAAAACAAAAGGAGCTAGCCTCAGCTATGATGATAGCAGTGAAATTAGAATTTGGCAGTCACCAGCTCACACAGAAGACATCCTCATAAAAAGCAGACAAACTAAAACGCTTGGTATTTGCTCTCATCAAAGGAGGACGAGATCAGGAAACTAACAAACATTATCCATGCGTTCCACCATTAGGTCATAGCACATACAATAGATGAGCTACTTGTCAGGGGCAAGGCTCAGAGCGTCAGGAAATGAGTCATGCATCCCATCTCACTCTCATCCCATCTAATTCTCTACTCCAGCTTCAGAATAAAAGATGATCTTGCGTGTTGGCTAGCTCATCCTAGTCTGGGACTATTGATTCTTCAGACTTCACTACAGCAGCATTGCATTACCCAGCCTTTCAGTGAGTCTAAAAAGTAACTACATTCTATAGGGGTTTTACAAAGCTGGTAAAAAATTCACACATCTAAACCCCATGGCCATTTCCTCTAATCACCTTTGGGACGCTAACAACTAGAGCTGGAAAACTTACCAGTACCTTGTTGACTAGGAGCACAGTCTTCAGATATAAACGGGACCTTGTTGACTAGGAGCACAGTCTTCAGATATAAACGGGACCTTGTTGACTAGGAGCACAGTCTTCAGATATAAACGGGACCTTGTTGACTAGGAGCACAGTCTTCAGATATAAACGGGACCTTGTTGACTAGGAGCACAGTCTTCAGATATAAACGGGACCTTGTTGACTAGGAGCACAGTCTTCAGATATAAACGGCACCTTGTTGACTAGGAGCACAGTCTTCAGATATAAACGGGACCTTGTTGACTAGGAGCACAGTCTTCAGATATAAACGGGACCTTGTTGACTAGGAGCACAGTCTTCAGATATAAACGGGACCTTGTTGACTAGGAGCACAGTCTTCAGATATAAACGGGACCTTGTTGACTAGGAGCACAGTCTTCAGATATAAACGGGACCTTGTTGACTAGGAGCACAGTCTTCAGATATAAACGGGACCTTGTTGACTAGGAGCACAGTCTTCAGATATAAACGGGACCTTGTTGACTAGGAGCACAGTCTTCAGATATAAACGGGACCTTGTCAGTCAAGTACAGTGCCGTGAAACAATACTTGCCCACTTTGATTTTCTCTCATTTTGCATACAGTGCCTTCGGAAAGTATTCAGACCCCTGGACTTTTCCACATTTTGTTACTTTACAGTCTTATTCTAAAATTGATTTACTAAAAACAATTCCTCAGCAATCTACACACAATACCCCATAATGACAAAGCGAAAACGGGTTTTGACATTTTTGCAAATATTTATTTTCTCAAATACCTTATTTACCAATGTATTTAGATCCTTTGTTATGAGACTCGAAATTGAGCTCAGGTGCATCCTGTTTCCATTGATCATCCTTGAGATGTTTCTACAACTGAATTAGAGTGCACCTGTCCCACAGTTGAAAGTACATGTCAGAGCAAAAACCAGGCCATGATATTGAAGGAATAGTCTGTACAGCTCTGAGACAGGATTGTGTCAAGACACAGATCTGGGGAAGGGTACCAAAACATTCCTGCAGCATTGAAGGTCCCCAAGAACACAGTGGCCTCCATCATTCTTAAATTTGAAGAAGTTTGTTGTGTTGAGAGATGGAAGAACCTTCCAGAAATACACTCAGGTCTTTATAGTAGAGGGACCAGGCAGAAGCCACTCTTCAGTAAAGAAGAGTTTAGAGTTTGTCAAAAGGCACCCAAATACTCTCAGACCATCAGAAACGAGATTACTTGGTCTGATGAAATCAAGCTTGAAGTCTTTGGCCTGAATGTCAAGCGTCACGTCTGGAGGAAACCTGGTACCACCCCTATGGTGAAGCATGGTGGTGGCAGCATCATGCTGTGTGGATGTTTTTGTGCCAAGCTTATAGCGTCATACCCAAGAAGGCTTGAAGCAGTAATCGCTGCCAAAGGTGCTTCAACAAAGTACCGAGTAAAGGGTCTGAATACTTATAGAAATGTATTATCAGTTTATCATTTTTTGATGCATTTGCAAAAATGTATTAACCTGTTTTTGCTTTGTAATTATAGGGTATTGTGTGTAGATTAATGACGATTTATTTTTTTAATAAGGCTGTCTCATCAAAATGTGCAAAAGTCAAAGGGTCTGAATACTTTCCGAATGCACTGCATGTTTGTCACTGAATGACACCTCATATTAGATAAATGGAACCTGAGTGAACAAATAACATTTGGATAATTCATTCATGTATTTTATAAACAAGATATGCAACTCCCAATGCCCCTGTGTGTAAAAGCAATTTCCCCCTTATACTAAATAACTGGTTGTGCTACTTATAGCTGCAACAAAACGCTTGTTGATCGGGCTCTCACGTCGCTGTGGAGACATTTCTCTTCCATGCAGAACTGCTTTAACGTTTTGAGCTGCTTGTTTCTGCCACAACATCACAGTAGGGTTTAGGTTTGGACTTTCACTAGTTCATTTTAAAACTTCAAATGTGTTGCTTTTTTTTGCCAGACATAACATCCAAAAAGTTCAACGTTCGACTCATCTGTCCATAGAACCTTCATCCAGGAGTCTGAAGATTATCCAGGTGCTTTTTTGGCAAGAATGAGTCTTTGGACTATGTGGGTTCCGTTATGTTTGGCGAAAACCAAACTGCATTCCACAGTAAGAACCTCATACAACATGGTCCAGCATGGTGGTGGTAGTGTGATGGTTTGGGGTCAGCATGGTGGTGGTAGTGTGATGGTTTGGGGTCAGCATGGTGGTGGTAGTGTGATGGTTTGGGGATGCTTTGCTGCCTCAGGACCTGGATTACTTGCCATCATTGAATGAACCATGAATTCTGCATCAGAAAATTTTACATGTCAAAATGTAAGGCCATCCGCCAGTGAGCCGAAGCAGTGAGCATTCAGCAATACAATGATCCAAAACACACAATCAATTCTACATTAGAATGGCTGAAAAGTAAAACATTTAAAAGTTTTGGAATGGCCTAGTCAGTCCAGACCTAAAACCCATTGAGATGTTGTGGCATGACCTGAAATTAGTAGTTCTTCATGAAAGAGTGGGCCAAAATTCCTACACAGCAATGTGAGAGAATGATCAACAACTACAGGAAGTGTTTGGTTGGAGTCATTGCAGCTAAAGGAGGCATAACCAGTTATTGAGTATAAGGGAGCAATTACTTTTTCACACAGGGGCATTGGATTTTGAATACCTTTGTTTATTAAATCAATAAAATAAGTATCAAAATGTTGTGTTATTTGATCACTCAGGTTCCCTTTATCTAATATTTGGTTTTGGTTGAAGGTCTAATAATACAAAGTGTCAAAATAAAGAGAAAATCAGAAAGGGGCAAATACTTTTTCACGGCACTGTTGAATGTTAACAGATAGTGAATTAAATGAACCAATGATGATATCTTGATAGAGCAGGTGGTCGGAGTGTCAATTACGTTGAAGATGCTAATCCCTGTGCACATTATAGGCAAATTCTGTCCTAATTGAGCATTTCATGGGAACAAGTCATCCCATTATGGGCAGCAGGTAGCCTAATGGTTAGAGCGTTGGTCCAGTAACCAGCAGGTAGCCTAATGGTTAGAACGTTGGTCCAGTAACCGAAAGGTTGCTAGATCGAATCACCGAACTGACAAGGTAAAAATCTGTCGTTCTGCCCCTGAACAAGGCAGTTAACCCACTGCTTCTAGGCCTTCATTGTAAATAAGAATTTGTTCTTAACTGACTTGCCTAGTTAACAAACCTCCAAACAAGCTTCAATGCCATATAACACTCCTTCTGTGGCCTCCAACTGCTCTTAAACACTAGGAAAACTAAATGCATGCTTTTCAACCGCTCGCCCGACTAGCATCACTACTCTGGACGGTTCTGACTTCACATTAAGCCTCTCCAATCCAAAATTAAATCTAGAATCGGCTTCCTTTTTCACAACAGAGCCTCCTTTACTCGCGCCGCCAAACACCCTCGTAAAACGGACTATCCTACCGATCCTAGACTTCGGCGATATCATTTAGAAAATAGCCTCCAACACTCTACTCAGCAAACTGGATGCAGTCTATCACAGTGCCATCCGTTTTGTCACTACAGTCCCATATACCACCCACCACTGTAACCTGTATGCTCTAGTCGGCTGGCACTCGCTACCTGTTCGTTGCCAAACCCACTGGCTCCAGGTCACCTATAAATCTATGCTAGGTAAAGCTCCACCTTATCTCGGCTCACTGGTCATGATAACAACATCCACCCGTAGCACGCGCTCCAGCAGGTATATCTCACTGGTCATCCCCAAAGCCAACACCTTCTTTGGCCGCCTTTCCTTCCTTGAACTTTTATTTAACACAGTGTCCAAAGGGCCAGATGTATACAGAATGGTGTCGTCTGCGTAGAGGTGGATCAGGGAAGAGCGACATCGTTGATATATACAGAGAAAAGAGCTAATAGAAGTAATGCGTTACTAAATCCACTTCATTCATGCAGTAACGTTAATGTACAGTCAGTAAGCATTTACACCGGGGGGGGGGGGGGGGGGGGGGGGGGGGGTACCGGTGGCAATAAATGAGTAATACCAAAAGCTTACCTTGACTTGGAAGAGTTCCAGTGTTGTGTTGGATAGTCATAGCCAGCTAGCTAACATAGCATCCTTCTGTTTGAGCAGGGTGTTTCAGTAAGCTGAACTTGCTAGCTGCATTTGCTAAGTAAGTGAAACTGAAGAAAAAAAATGACAATCTATTTTTTTCTCTATTGCTTCTCCTTAATTTTGGAGGAAAAAAAATGTGTTCAACTATTGTCTTTCTCTTTGAGTCAACTACTCACCACATTTTATACACTGCAGTGCTAGCTAGCTGTAGCTTATGCTTTCAGTACTAGATTCATTCTCTGATCCTTTGATTGGGTGGACAACATGTCAGTTCATGCTGCAAGAGATCTGATAGGCTGGAGAAACCCCCCCCGGAAGTTGTCATAATTAGTGTGTAAGTCTTTGGAAGGGGGTGAGAACCATGAGCCTCCTAGGTTTTGTATTGCAGTCAATGTACCCAGAGGAAGACGGAAGCTAGTTGTCCTCTGGTGCTACCCTACAAAGTGCTGTTGAGGCTACTGTAGACCTTTGCAAAATAGTGTGTTTAATTAAATTGTTTGGTGATATGTTTAGTATAGTTTTCTCTAAAAAGGAAAACTTCAAAATAATTTTGTATTATCCATGTTGCTAGGCAACGAGTGGTAGCAGCAGACATTTGCATGCCACAGTCATGGAAGTTCAACAATAATCCCTTTTTTGGCATCAGTGACCTGAACAGCTAGATGAGGAACAATATTTTATGTTTTTAAACCACTAGCGCATGTCACTGGTTCCATTTTGCAACAATGTAATCAAGGTCTGCTGCTCTTGCCACAGAGTTTAAAACAGGAGAACGACTAGACCCCTTGAGTGATGGAATGTGACCTCTCGGGTCTGGAGCACCCCAGGAGGCACTTTCTCATGTGACCATCCATTAGATTCATCTCTTTCAACACCATTTACTAGGGCCAAACTACTTCCCTATGCCTCTACCACTGATAACTAAGTTCGCAAAAGTCAAAAGAGTATGCACAAGAGATGCTCTCACTTGGGACTGAAGGGCCTGAATTATATGTGGTCCGAAAGCAAACCAACAATCGTAATGCCATATAGACCATGAACTGAAACTCAAGACAAGCTGATTGAGATTTAGGGTCCAGTGTAAACCCTCTGGGTCTTGTGAAATTCCCAGCCTTGGTTTATTTTTCAAGCCCAGTGCAGGGAGGATTGCGGGCAACCCCATAGGCCAACTTCCTCATTCCACATGTTATCTACCCTTTCTGACCAGTGTGACTGTAACTAGAGCCAAGGGGCACCATCAACCATATTATCAGGATTAAAACTAAGGTGCAACAGAAATCCTCAATTCAATTGCATGTGTTAATTAAAATATTAGCACGACTAAGCGATGTGGAATTGTTTTAAAAAGGTCATACCAAGAATGTTTTTGCAATTTGATTTGGAATTTTAAGACCCCTTGAAGTAGCTAACAGGCTAAATCGCCGTGACCCCAACCAACCTCTCTACTCACTAGACTCACTACTCACTCTCTACTCACTCGACTAAGCATGCCTCTCCTTAATGTCAATATGCCTTGTCCATTGCTGTTCTGGTTAGTGTTTATTGGCTTATTTCACTGTAGAGATTCTAGTCCTGCTCACTATACCTTATCCAACCTATTAGTTCCACCACCCACACATGCGATGACATCTCCTGGTTTCAATGATGTTTCTAGAGACAATATCTCTCTCTTCATCACTCAATACCTAGGTTTACCTCCACTGTATTCACATCCTACCATACCTTTGTCTGTACATTAAACCGTGAAGCTATTTTATTGCCCCCAGAAACCTCCTTTTACTCTCTGTTCCAGACGACCAATTCTTATTGCTTTTAGCCGTACCCTTATCCTACTCCTCCTCTGTTCCTCTGGCGATGTAGAGATGAATCCAGGCCCTGCAGTGCCTAGCTCCACTCCTATTCCCCAGGCTCTCTCTTTTGATGACTTCTGTAACCGCAATAGCCTTGGTTTCATGCATGTTAACATTAGAAGCCTCCTCCCTAAATTTGTTCTATTCACTGCTTTACACACTCTGCCAACCCGGATGTTCTAGCTGTGTCTGAATCCTGGCTTAGGAAGACCACCAAAAATTCTGAAAATGTAATCCCAAACTACAACATTTTCAGACAAGATAGAACTGCCAAAGGGGGCGGTGTTGCAATCTACTGCAAAGATGGACAGAACTCTGCAGGCTTACTATCCAGGTCTCTACCCAAACAATTTGAACTTCTACTTTTAAAAATCCACCTCTCTAAAACAAGTCTCTCACCGTTGCCGCCTGCTACAGACCACCCTCTGCCCCAGCTGTGCTCTGGACACCATATGTGAACTGATTGCCCCCCATCTATCTTCAGAGCTCGTGCTGCTAGGCGACCTAAACTGGAACATGCTTAACACCCCAGCCATCCTACAATCTAAGCTTGATGCCCTCAATCTCACACAAATTATCAATGAACCTACCAGGTAACTCCCCAAAGCCTTAAACACGGGCACCCTCATAGATATCATCCTAACCAACTTGCCCTCTAAATACACCTCTGCTGTCTTCAACCAAGATCTCAGTGATCACTGCCTCATTGCCTGCATCCGTAATGGGTTAGCGGTCAAACGACCTCCACTCATCACTGTAAAACGCTCCCTGAAACACTTCAGCGAGCAGGCCTTTCTAATCAACCTGGCCGGGGTATCCTGGAAGGATATTGATCTCATCCCGTCAGTAGAGGATGCCTGGATATTTTTTTTAAATGCCTTCCTAACCATCTTAAATAAACATGCCCATTCAAGAAATTTAGAACCAGGAACAGATATAGCCCTTGGTTCTCCCCAGACCTGACTGCCCTTAACCAACACAAAAACATCCTATGGCGCTCTGCATTAGCATCGAACAGCCACCGTGATATCAATTTGTAAGTCGCTCTGGATAAGAGCGTCTGCTAAATGACTTAAATGTAATGTAATGTATATGCAGCTGTTCAGGGAAGCTAGAAACCATTATACACAGGCAGTTAGAAAAGCCAAGGCTAGCTTTTTCAAGCAGAAATTTGCTTCCTGCAACACTAACTCAAAAAAGTTCTGGGACACTGTAAAGTCCATGGAGAATAAGAACACCTCCTCCCAGCTGCCCACTGCACTGAAGATAGGAACTACTGTCACCACTGATAAATCCACCATAATTGAGAATTTCAATAAGCATTTTTCTACGGCTGGCCATGCTTTCCACCTGGCTATTCCTACCCGGTCAACAGCACTGCACCCCTCACAGCAACTCGCCCAAGCCTTCCCCATGTCTCCTTCTCCCAAATCCGTTCAGCTGATGTTCTGAAAGAGCTGCAAAATCTGGACCCCTACAAATCAGCCGGGCTAGACAATCTGGACCCTTTCTTTCTAAAATGATCTGCCGAAATTGTTGCCACCCCTATTACTAGCCTGTTCAAACTCTCTTTCGTGTCGTCTGAGATTCCCAAAGATTGGAAAGCAGCTGCGGTCATCCCCCTCTTCAAAGGGGGGGACACTCTTGACCCAAACTGCTACAGACCTATATCTATCCTACCATGCCTTTCTAAGGTCTTCGAAAGCCAAGTCAACAAACAGATTACCGACCATTTCGAATCTCACGATACCATCTCTGCTATGCAATCTGGTTTCAGAGCTGGTCATGGGTGCACTTCAGCCATGCTCAAGGTCCTAAACGATATCTTAACCGCCATCGATAAGAAACATTACTGTGCAGCCGTATTCATTGATCTGGCCAAGGCTTTCGACTCTGTCAATCACCACATCCTCATCGGCAGACTCGACAGCCTTGGTTTCTCAAATGATTGCCTCGCCTGGTTCACCAACTGTTCACCAACTACTTCTCTGATAGAGTTCAGTGTGTCAAATCGGAGGGTCTGCTGTCCGGACCTCTGGCAGTTCCTATGGGGGTGCCACAGGGTTCAATTCTTGGACCGATTCTCTTCTCTGTATACATCAATGAGGTCGCTCTTGCTGCTGGTGTGTCTCTGATCCACCTCTACGCAGACGACACCATTCTGTATACTTCTGGCCTTTCTTTAGACACTGTGTTAACAACCCTCCAGGCATGCTTCAATGCCATACAACTCTCCTTCCGTGGCCTCCAATTGCTCTTAAATACAAGTAAAACTAAATGCATGCTCTTCAAACGATCGCTACCTGCACCTGCCCGCCCGTCCAACATCACTACTCTGGACGGCTCTGACTTAGAATACGTGGACAACTACAAATACTTAGGTGTCTGGTTAGACTGTAAACTCTCCTTCCAGACCCATACCAAACATCTCCAATCCAAAGTTAAATCTAGAATTGGCTTCCTATTTCACAACAAAGCATCCTTCACTCATGCTGCCAAACATACCCTTGTAAAACTGACCATCCTACCGATCCTCGACTTCGGCGATGTCATCTACATAGCCGTCTTTGTATCAAAGATAATTGCGTAATTATCGTATTTCGCCGTCCTAACGTAGTCTTCACTAGCCAGCTAGCTAACGTCCACTGATTAGCTGCACTGGAGAAACTATTACACTCAACTGAACGACTTGATTAGTGTAGTGTTAGCTAGCTACATAGCTGTCTTTGCTGTCTTCGTATCATCGTATCCAAGATAATTGTGTTGCTTAGGTTTAGAGTCTGTAGTCTTAGAGTGATTATCTTAATTTACCGAGGTTAGCTAGCCAGCTATTTGTCGTCCTTAACGTAGGTGACTCTGCTAGCTAGCCAACGCTAGCCAACGTCTTCTGTATAGAACTCAACTACCCGGTCGCATTCACAGGTAGTATCACATTTTCACTTCATTTCATTACAGTACAACGGTTTGATTTGTTTGATCGTAGCTAGCTACTTAGCTAGCTACATAGCCGTCTTTGTATCAAAGATAATTGTGTAGTCTAGAGCGATTTTCTAGGTTCGCTAGCCAGCTATTGTCGTTCTTTTAACGCAACGTAACGTAAACAACACTGCTAGCTAGCCAGCTAGCCCCCGAATAGCAACACTGCAGAAACTATTACACTCAACGGAACGACTTGATTAGTGTAGTGTCAACAACGCAGCCACTGCCAGCTAGCCTACTTCAGCAGTACTGTATCATTTTAATCATTTTAGTCAATAAGATTCTTGCTACGTAGCTTAACTTTCTGAACATTCGAGACGTGTAGTCCACTTGTCATTCCAATCTCCTTTGCATTAGCGTAGCCTCTTCTGTAGCCTGTCAACTATGTGTCTGTTTATCCCTGTTCTCTCCTCTCTGCACAGACCATACAAATGCTCCTCACCGCGTGGCCGCGGCCACCCTACTCTGGTGGTCCCAGCGCGCACGACCCACGTGGAGTTCCAGGTCTCCCGTAGCCTCTGGAACTGCCAATCTGCGGTCAACAAGGCAGAGTTCATCTCAGCCTATGCCTCCCTCCAGTCCCTCGGCTTCTTGACACTGACGGAAACATGGATCACCACAGACAACACTGCTACTCCTACTGCTCTCTCTTCGTCCGCCCACGTGTTCTCGCACACCCCGAGAGCGTCTGGTCAGCGGGGTGGTGGCACCGGGATCCTCATCTCTCCCAAGTGGTCATTCTCTCTTTCTCCCCTTACCCATCTGTCTATCGCCTCCTTTGAATTCCATGCTGTCACAGTTACTAGCCCTTTCAAGCTTAACATCCTTATCATTTATCGCCCTCCAGGTTCCCTCGGAGAGTTCATCAATGAGCTTGATGCCTTGATAAGCTCCTTTCCTGAGGACGGCTCACCTCTCACAGTTCTGGGCGACTTTAACCTCCCCACGTCTACCTTTGACTCTTTCCTCTCTGCCTCCTTCTTTCCACCCCTCTCCTCTTTTGACCTCACCCTCTCACCTTCCCCCCTACTCACAAGGCAGGCAATACGCTCGACCTCATCTTTACTAGATGCTGTTCTTCCACTAACCTCATTGCAACTCCCCTCCAAGTCTCCGACCACTACCTTGTATCCTTTTCCCTCTCGCTCTCATCCAACACCTCCCACACTGCCCCTACTCGGATGGTATCGCGCCGTCCCAACCTTCGCCCTCTCTCCCCCGCTACTCTCTCCTCTTCCATCCTATCATCTCTTCCCTCCGCTCAAACCTTCTCCCACCTATCTCCTGATTCTGCCTCCTCAACCCTCCTCTCCTCCCTCTCTGCATCCCTTGACTCTCTATGTCCCCTATCCTCCAGGCCGGCTCGGTCCTCCCCTCCCGCTCCGTGGCTCGATGACTCATTGCGAGCTCACAGAACAGGGCTCCGGGCAGCCGAGCGGAAATGGAGGAAAACTCGCCTCCCTGCGGACCTGGCATCCTTTCACTCCCTCCTCTCTACATTTTCCTCCTCTGTCTCTGCTGCTAAAGCCACTTTCTACCACGCTAAATTCCAAGCATCTGCCTCTAACCCTAGGAAGCTCTTTGCCACCTTCTCCTCCCTCCTGAGTCCTCCTCCCCCCCTCCTCCCTCTCTGCAGATGACTTCGTCAACCATTTTGAAAAGAAGGTCGACGACATCCGATCCTCGTTTGCTAAGTCAAACGACACCGCTGGTTCTGCTCACACTGCCCTACCCTGTGCTCTGACCTCTTTCTCCCCTCTCTCTCCAGATGAAATCTCGCGTCTTGTGACGGCCGGCCGCCCAACAACCTGCCCGCTTGACCCTATCCCCTCCTCTCTTCTCCAGACCATTTCCGGAGACCTTCTCCCTTACCTCACCTCGCTCATCAACTCATCCCTGACCGCTGGTTACGTCCCTTCCGTCTTCAAGAGAGCCCGAGAGTTGCACCCCTTCTGAAAAAACCTACACTCGATCCTTCCGATGTCAACAATTACAGACCAGTATCCCTTCTTTCTTTTCTCTCCAAAACTCTTGAACGTGCCGTCCTTGGCCAGCTCTCCCGCTATCTCTCTCTGAATGACCTTCTTGATCCAAATCAGTCATGCTTCAAGACTAGTCATTCAACTGAGACTGCTCTCCTCTGTATCACGGAGGCGCTCCGCACTGCTAAAGCTAACTCTCTCTCCTCTGCTCTCATCCTTCTAGATCTATCGGCTGCCTTCGATACTGTGAACCATCAGATCCTCCTCTCCACCCTCTCCGAGTTGGGCATCTCCGGCTCGGCCCACGCTTGGATTGCGTCCTACCTGACAGGTCGCTCCTACCAGGTGGCGTGGCGAGAATCTGTCTCCTCACCACGCGCTCTCACCACTGGTGTCCCCCAGGGCTCTGTTCTTGGCCCTCTCCTATTCTCGCTATACACCAAGTCACTTGGCTCTGTCATAACCTCACATGGTCTCTCTTATCATTGCTATGCAGACGACACACAATTAATCTTCTCCTTTCCCCCTTCTGATGACCAGGTGGCGAATCGCATCTCTGCATGTCTGGCAGACATATCAGTATGGATGACGGATCACCACCTCAAGCTGAACCTCGGCAAGACGGAGCTGCTCTTCCTCCCGGGGAAGGACTGCCCGTTCCATGATCTCGCCATCACGGTTGACAACTCCATTGTGTCCTCCTCCCAGAGCGCCAAGAACCTTGGCGTGATCCTGGACAACACCCTGTCGTTCTCAACCAACATCAAGGCGGTGGCCCGTTCCTGTAGGTTCATGCTCTACAACATCCGCAGAGTACGACCCTGCCTCACACAGGAAGCAGCGCAGGTCCTAATCCAGGCACTTGTCATCTCCCGTCTGGATTACTGCAACTCGCTGTTGGCTGGGCTCCCTGCCTGTGCCATTAAACCCCTTCAACTCATCCAGAACGCCGCAGCCCGTCTGGTGTTCAACCTTCCCAAGTTCTCTCACGTCACCCCGCTCCTCCGTTCTCTCCACTGGCTTCCAGTTGAAGCTCGCATCCGCTACAAGACCATGGTGCTTGCCTACGGAGCTGTGAGGGGAACGGCACCTCAGTACCTCCAGGCTCTGATCAGGCCCTACACCCAAACAAGGGCACTGCGTTCATCCACCTCTGGCCTGCTCGCCTCCCTACCACTGAGGAAGTACAGCTCCCACTCAAGCCCAGTCAAAACTGTTCGCTGCCCTGGCCCCCCCAATGGTGGAACAAACTCCCTCACGACGCCAGGACAGCGGAGTCAATCACCACCTTCCGGAGACACCTGAAACCCCACCTCTTTAAGGAATACCTAGGATAGGATAAGTAATCCCTCTCACCCCCCCCCCCCCTTAAGTTTTAAATGCACTATTGTAAAGTGACTGTCCCACTGGATGTCATAAGGTGAATGCACCAATTTGTAAGTCGCTCTGGATAAGAGCGTCTGCTAAATGACTTAAATGTAATGTAATGTAATGTTTTTGTGCTGGTCGAGGGCAGTCAGGTCTGGAGTGAACCAAGGGCTGTATCTGTTCTTGGTTCTGCATTTTTTGAACGGAGCATGCTTATCTAAAATGGTGAGGAAGTTACTTTTAAAGAATGACCAGGCATCCTCAACTGACGGGATGAGGTCAATGTCCTTCCAGGATACCCGGGCCAGGTCGATTAGAAAGGTCTGCTCACAGAAGTGTTTTAGGGAGCGTTTGACAGTGATGAGGGGTGGTCGTTTGACTGCGGCTCCGTGGCGGATACAGGCAATGAGGCAGTGATCGCTGAGATCCTGGTTGAAGACAGCGGAGGTGTATTTGGAGGGCCAGTTGGTCAGGATGACGTCTATGAGGGTGCCCTTGTTTACAGAGTTAGGGTTGTACCTGGTGGGTTCCTTGATGATTTGAGTGAGATTGAGGGCATCTAGCTTAGATTGTAGGACTGTCGGGGTGTTAAGCATATCCTAGTTTAGGTCACCTAACAGAACAAACTCTGAAGCTAGATGGGGGGGCGATCAATTCACAAATGGTGTCCAGGGCACAGCTGGGAGCTGAGGGGGGTCGGTAGCAGGCGGCAACAGTGAGAGACTTATTTCTGGAGAGAATAATTTTCAAAATTAGTAGTTCAAACTGTTTGGGTATGGACCTGGAAAGTATGACATTCCTGCTTCCTTCCTCTCAGGCAACAGAGTTAGGAAGGAAGCATCTTTGTAGTGACTGGGTGTATTGATACACCAGCCAAACTGTATTTAATAACTTCATATTCAATGTCTGCTTTTCTACTTTTACCCATCTACCAATAGGAGCCCTTCTCTGCGAGGCATTGGAAAAGCTCCCTGGTCTTTGTGGTTGAATCTTTGTTTAAAATGCACTGCTCGTGGGGTACAGAGGTAGTCATTCCATGCAACTTATTATGCGACTTGTTTCGCAACCTTTTACTTCGGGCTTTATTTTGGCTTGCCATAACCAAAGGGTTCAATACTCAGACATTTCAGCTTTTCATTTTTTAAATTACATTTGTAAAAAATTATAAAGACAGAATTACACTTTCACATTATGTGGTATTGCGTGTAGGCTAGTGACACAAAATCTCAATTTAAACCATTTTAAATTCAAGCTGTAGCAACAAAATGTGGAATAACTCAAGGGGTGTGAATACTTTCTGAAGGTACTGTAGGCTATCCAATACCATGACTGGTTTATAGGAGTAGGCTATATTTCTGAAATTACCTCCTAAGCTGCCAGCTGAGTGCAGAGCAGTGAGAGACTGAATACCATTGGAAAATAATTTATTTTATTCATTTTATCATATGGCTGCAACTTCAATGGGTAATCTACACTTCTCTAATGTAAATCACAAGAGGCTACATCCCTAATGGTGGGGTGAGCACACAAACCCATTAACACAGTGATTAAGTTTGATGGCTTACTGTTCCTGAAACAGTCATCTTTGATCAGACTTTATGAGTGTCTAGATGAGAGAAAAAACTAGTTGAGATGCACCGTCACGAAGCGAAGACGACATTTTCTGGATTAACAAGCCAATTCAAATGTATTTAGCTGGATATTTACAAGAGGCAGAGGCGATTTTTCACAGGTTCTTTTCAGGGTGCAGGCAATGCTTTTATTGATTGGATTGTAGGAGCTGGGACAGTCGAGGTATGGAGACGAGTCAATCATGACTAAAAGCAACATGAATCATACTGGGTGAGGAGGTTCAGGAAAGTAGGGAGCAGCTGAGGCTTCTGCAGTAGCGGATCAAACCATTTAGCGTTTCATGAATAATTTGTGGCTTTGCCTGACACCGACCTTAAGCTGTTTGGTGAAATACAGTTGCGGACACTACATTTTTCTTGGTAGCTTTTCAATTTCTTTACGTTAACCAGATTGGTCATTTTCAAGTTGTTACACTTCTAGAATAAATACATGACTCTGCTTTGTGGGTAAATGCATTACTAACCGTTTGCTGGTTCTACCATTTTACATGAAGTAGCCTAATTCACTTCAGTTGTTCATGCGCAGTAATATGAATCACTTCTATGAGCCTGTGTATGATGAATGGCAAACACACTGCCTGTGGTGTGACAATTTATTACTTTAAGTGACACAATAGAGTCCATCATTGTGGCTGCACTAGGTTTATAGGGAGGCATATTTTGCCCCAGTAGACTGATAAGGAGCTTGGATCACAGGTAATGCAGTCCCAAAGACAATAAAGAGATCTAGTGACCTAAAGTTCTCTGTGGTAGAGTTCAGTTTTATTGTAACATGCACAAGTACAGTGAAATGCCTTTCTTACAAGCTCATTGCTAAAACAGAAAAAAGTCCAAAACATTTTTTTTCAGCATTAATTAAGCATTATCTGGTTATGTGGACTTACTTCCAAGTGAAACATTGCCTATTTGATCATTAACAATTAAGTTATCCATTGCATTTGAATACAACTCTGTCTAGATATTTTCGTCTACCAACTTATATTGCTCTGGCTGGAGAACAGAGATCTGATTTGTCAACAGTGAATTACGCAAAGCTACTGATGGGTTCTGATATCTTGAAATATACTTATTCCTTTCACTGAGGGGGTAATTTATAACGTTTACATTATGTCCGGATATGTTATTGTTAGCCATCAGGGATCCTATGGGAGGAAGAAAGACAGCGTCTGGTACGAGTCAACATAACAGCCGTGAGTTGGGGAGGAGTGAGCACTTTGGGGTAGAGGTCAGGTCAGATGAAGTGAGGAAGAACAGATATAACTAAGGTTCTGTCTAGCAACAGGGATGCATTGGCTGTTCAGATGTGGAGGAGGAGACTCAGCCTAGGAGAAAGGGTTTTGTTACGTTACAAATTTTGTTACAGCCTAGTTTTTTTCCTCTCATCAATATACCCCCAATGCCCTCTATTGACAAAGCAAAAACAGGTTTAGTCATTTTTGCAAATTTATTAAAAAAAAAAAAAACTGAAATATGAGATTTACATAAATATTCAGACACTTTTCTCAGTATTTGTTTAACTACCTTTTGGTAGCGATTACAGCCTCGAGTCTTCTTGGGTATGACACTACAAGCTGGCACACCTATATTTGGGGAGTTTGATATGATTTGACTCTCCCATTCTTCTCTGCAGATCCTCAAACTCTGTCAGGTTGGATGGGGAGCGTCGCTGCACTGCTTTTTTCAGGTCATACTGGGGTTATTCTGTGATTGCAGAGGGAAATGTTTAATTGAATCCATTTTAGAATAAGACTAACGTAACCAAATGTGGAAAAAGTCAAGGGGTCTGAATACTTTCCGAAGGCACTCTATTATGAATAGCCTAATAGTTTATCGAAATATTAAGCTACACGTTATGATCAGTTGCGTCAAGCTCATTGATGCTAGTGGTTGTATTAATTTGGGATCAATCGCATCCCACTGTGTTTCGAATATTTATTTCTATCACAGAATAGGTCAACTTTTGTACGATGTGGTAGATTGACATAGGCTGGTGCTTTTGCTGTTCATTAGGTCATCTTGTTGGTTGAAGAAAAGTAAATGTGGACTGTTCTTCTAATATCTTCCATATGCGCCTCAGAATTGTTTAAGGACGCAGTTGCATCCCCGATGTGTCTGTCTTCAATAGTAACCTGTGAGAAAGACCCGATCACGTGACGGAGAGCCATGTGAGTGAGAAGTGCTTCAGTAGGCAGCCGGGAGAAGGGAATTATAATGATTACATTCAGCCCACAGGCACAACGGCCACAGAAGGCATGGATGTTTTTAGGGGGCATTATGGCCACACAAAAGGGGATGCTGCTGGGAAATGTTGAGGCATTATCAAGTGCTTGTCAAATTGAATGAGAGACTGATGAAGTGTGTACAGCCTGCGCAAAAAAACAAGCAGAGCTCATGCCTTTCATGCAACCCTTTTCAAAGAGATTCTGGTTAGAGTCCAGGCTCTGTCGCAGTCAGCTGCGACCGGGAGACCCATGGGGCGGCGCACAATTGTCCCAGTGTCGTCCAGGTTGGGGGAGGGTTTGGCCGGCAGGAATGTACTTGTCCCTGACACGGTTGCCAGGTGTACAGTGTTTCCTCCGACACGTTGGTGCAGCTGGCTTCCGGGTTAAGTGGGCATTGTGTCAAGAAGCAGTGCGGCTTGGCTGGGTTGTGTTTGAGGACACACGGCTCTCGACCTTTACCTCTTCCGAGTCCGTACGGGAGTTGCAACGATGAGACAAGACTAACTAGCAATTGGATACCACGAAATTGGGGAGAAATAGGGGTAAAAGTAAACAAAAAACAATAATCGGAACATAACATTTGTAACACAACTAAAGTTACATAAATAACTAAATTAAGCATACAGGAGTAACTGTTTCTTTGTTCAATACAGAATAGCCGCATGTGCACACTCCCTCAAATTGTATGGAGAAAATATCCTTTCTATTTTATTCAGCTATGTTCAATTGTATTCTTCATATTATAAAATGCAACGGAATTCTGTCTGCTAAATGAACTAGTGTAGCCCACAGCCATGTGGCATAACCAGATCAGGGTCTAACATAAGGATAACTATTATGTTATGTCTATTTCAGAAAAGCATACTCTATGTTTTCTTCATATCACATTTCTTTAGACCGGTCCAAAATAATCAATGCATTTATTGTGATTGTGTAGGCTAAAATTACATGGCTATTGAAACAGTTTACTCCAAATGGAAAAATGGTTTTCATGAAAAATAAGAGTTTCTATTGGACAAATTCATGTAGGTCCCTCCCCGTTTGGTTTGCACTGTTTACTTCCGTTTGGTTCCTAGACAAAACGTTAAACGGTTTCCTTCGCGAAACGTTTTGCAACAGAATCTGCATAATGATACACCCCAGGTGAGGAACAGGCAGCAGTGGCACCCAGTCTGCCTCAGTGGTGCCATTGTGGTCATTTGCCTGGCTACTCAACTCCTTGCTCCGTCCAAACGCTAAGCCACTCCCACAGATGTTTGTTTCTTCTCCGCAATAAGTCCGGATCAGAGTACTTCCTCGACCCTTCACTGAATGCGAACACATTCAGGGCCATCTGATTGGTTCAGAAACCGATGAGTTGGTCTCGAGCCAGAACACGGGTAAGTAAAGCGGCAGTTTGAAAATGTGGCATTGGCTTTGATACGCTGATTGGTTAGAGACGATCCAATCGCTCTTCACTTTTTTCATACATGCCCCTCGTACCCCTTGCCACCACAAACGACTTCAATGATGGCAGTCTAAGGCTAAAGTAGAGGTAAGAAGAAGAAGAAGGTAAGAAGGTAAGAATTTAGTGTGAGTTGTCAGGCTACACTGGCAGTCTCTATGGGGGTGCCACAGGGTTCAATTCTCGGGCTGACTCTTTTCTCTGTATATATCAATGATGTTGCTCTTGCTGCGGGCGATTCCCTGATCCACCTCTACGCAGACGACACCATTCTATATACTTCCGGCCCGTCCTTGGACACTGTGCTATCTAACCTCCAAACGAGCTTCAATGCCATACAACACTCCTTCCGTGGCCTCCAACTGCTCTTAAACGCTAGTAAAACCAAATGCATGCTTTTCAACCGTTCGCTGCCTGCACCCACACGCCTGACCAGCATCACCACCCTGGATGGTTCCGACCTTGAATATGTGGACATCTATAAGTACCTAGGTGTCTGGCTAGACTGTAAACTCTCCTTCCAGACTCATATCAAACATCTCCAATCGAAAATCAAATCAAGAGTCGGCTTTCTATTCCGCAACAAAGCCTCCTTCACTCACGCCGCCAAGCTTACCCTAGTAAAACTGACTATCCTACCGATCCTCGACTTCGGCGATGTCATCTACAAAATTGCTTCCAACACTCTACTCAGCAAACTGGATGCAGTTTATCACAGTGCCATCCGTTTTGTTACTAAAGCACCTTATACCACCCACCACTGCGACTTGTATGCTCTAGTCGGCTGGCCCTCGCTACATATTCGTCGCCAGACCCACTGGCTCCAGGTCATCTACAAGTCCATGCTAGGTAAAGCTCCGCCTTATCTCAGTTCACTGGTCACGATGGCAACACCCATCCGTAGCACACGCTCCAGCAGGTGTATCTCACTGATCACCCCTAAAGCCAACACCTCATTTGGCCGCCTTTCGTTCCAGTACTCTGCTGCGTGTGACTGGAACGAATTGCAAAAATCGCTGAAGTTGGAGACTTTTATCTCCCTCACCAACTTCAAACATCTGCTATCTGAGCAGCTAACCGATCGCTGCAACTGTACATAGTCTATTGGTAAATATCCCACCCATTTTCACCTACCTCATCCCCATACTGTTTTTATTTATTTACTTTTCTGCTCTTTTGCACACCAATATCTCTACCTGTAAATGACCATCTGATCATTTATCACTCCAGTGTTAATCTGAAAAATTGTAATTATTCGCCTACCTCCTCATGCCTTTTGCACAAAATGTATATAGACTTTTTTCCTTTTTTTCTACTGTGTTATTGACTTGTTAATTGTTTACTCCATGTGTAACTCTGTGTTGTCTGTTCACACTGCTATGCTTTATCTTGGCCAGGTCGCAGTTTCAAATGAGAACTTGTTCTCAACTAGCCTACCTGGTTTAATAAAGGTGAAATAAAAAAATAAATACAAAGGAAGTGCTGTGGCCAGGGCCCCACACAGTGTCAGCTTACTGCCATACTTCTTCCTGTGCATCCTGGAAAATGGTGTTTTGCGCTTCACCAGGAAGTACAGGAAGGATGTGCACTGGCTGACCCATGGGACCCCGGGAATGACTATAGGAAGCACTAACATGTGTCCTACAATTTGTCGTGTGGCATTGTGTAAGGAACCCGTGTGGTCATCCCCACTTGCTGTGTCGAGGATCAGGGACTGCTATCCTGATCTTAACTCATAGTACACTGGCTTCCTTCATGGACGTTGATGTGGGCAGATCCCTACAACAACCGCAACTGTACCATAGAAGCTCCCCAGGGGCTACTGCTGCCTGCCCCCACATCCATGTGAAGTGATATTCATTAGGGGTTTACAGCTAAACATATTGTTCTTCTGATGTAATCAGAAGTTCAAACAGGTGCCATTAATACAGGTAACGAGTGGAGGACAGAGGAGCCTCTTAAAGAAGTTACAGGTCCGTGAGAGCCAGAAATCTTGCTTGTTTGTAGGTGACCAAATACTTATTTTCCACCATAATTTGCAAATAAATTCATTAAAAATCGTACAATGTGATTTTCTGGGTTTTTTCCCCTAATTTTGTCTGTCATGGTTGAAGTGTACCTATGATGGAAATTACAGGCCTCTCATCTTTTTAAGTGGGAGAACTTGCACAATTGGTGGCTGACTAAATACTTTTTTGCCCCACTGTATTACCACTATGAACCATGTTGACTTTGGCATTGACATCTTTAAAAAATAAGGAAACTATCAAATTCACATTTTTGACTATGTAACGCTAACACTTAAAAAGATAACACATTATTACAAATTAATAAAAATTGAAAAGCTGAAATATTCTACCCCTTTGTTATGGCAAGCCTAAATAAGCTGCCAAAGTTCATGTATTGAATAATTATGTAAATGAGATATTTCTGTATTTCATTTTCAATCAATCAATTTGCAAAATGTTCAAAAACATGTTGTTTTCACTAATTATGGGGTATTTTCTGTAGATAGGTGAGGGGGTAAAATAGTGAATCCACTTTGAATTCAGACTAACACAACAACATTTGGAATAAGTCAAGGGGTATGAATACTTTATGCGAGCATTGAGTCTTGGCACATTTTGAGCGATGATTAAAAAAAAGCGGGCAAAGCAGAGTTGAATTCTACGAAATCCGCTCGGTGTGCCAGCGCTTCTGAAATTCACACCACTGTATGAGTCAGAGGACATCATCTACATGGGTGACGTAACACAAAGAGCAGCGTTCGACAACAAAGAAAAAGCCATCAGGAGGATTAGCTGGGCAGAGGAAACTGTAGTTGGACGTGCCAAGGCAAAGATGGCCTCCAAAAACTGATGAAAGCAATCAGATTTCACACCAAGCAAAGTTGACCTCCGGAAAGGGAGACTTGGATAATGACGAATCAAAATAAAATAAAGAATTGTGTGCACACAGCCGAAACATTATGATACAGGGCTAGGCCTCAGACATATGAAGCCACCATCAAATCTACCTAATGATTTTTTTATTTTTTTATAATAAAAGGCTAATTAAAGAACAGGGAAGGGCCTGGGAAAAGTAAACAGAACTTCAAGGAAACCTGATGTGAGAGACATTTCTGGGAAGAGTGCTCAACCAAATTGTGTGTGCTGGCCTCAGTGGCCACTTCATAATGAATGCTGTGGTTTATCAGGTGTCCAACAATTGACGAAACAACTCTCATCCAAAAACAAATAACACTCCAATTAACATCAGTATTCGTGGAGCGGCCTGTTCCCACACTGCAACCCCAAACTGCATTATGGAACAAAACACCCACTGTCTGCATCCCGCCCTTAGGTTCCAATTTGGCTTCGCTAGAGACAGCTTGGTTGGGTTCCATTTTATAGGTGACCCTTGTGCAAGGGTGAGCCAAGCCCATTTTTAAACAGGAAATTAGTATTTTTCCCCCTCATACTTGCCTAATACTCTGAAAACAAAACCTGTCCAAACCCCTGTAATTGGCCAACAAGGTTTCACCTTGAGTTGGGTTTAAGACCGTCCCCCATTTTTCCTCCGCTTCATAATGAGACTCTACAGAAGTGCAATTAGCAGTCTTCATACCACAGCTCTACGGTTGTTGACAGGTGAACTTTGTGCAGAACTAGAGTTCTAGATGGATAACCATATACTGTACACTGTGTGTACAAAACACTACGATGCCTTGGAACGGGGTATGGTGGAACATGCCAGGCGCACCGGTTTGAGTCAAGAACCGCAACGCCGCTGGGTTTTTCATGCTCAACATCCTGTGTGTATCACGTATGGTCCACCACCCAAAGGACATCGAGCCAACTTGACAACTGTGGGAAGCATTGGAGTCAACATGAGCCAGCATCCCTGTGGAACGCTTGACACCTTGTAGAGTCCATGCCCCGACGAATTGAGGCTGTTCTGAGGGCAAAATGGGGTGCAACTCAATATTAGGAAGACGATCCTAATGTTTTGTACACTCAGTGAATAGAAGAGCTGCTTAGACGTCAGTGTGTGTGGAGTTCTAATGGTGGCTGCTGCCACACCAAAGCTCTCCAAGAGGATCTGGGATCATCCCGTGTTGTGACGCAGTGCCAGATGACAGCGTTGATTAAACGGGCAGGCTTCCTGTTCATGTTTATTTGCGACCTCCCACAAGTGTACACACACGTCTGCTTATTTGTACTTAATTACTGCATCAAACTGTGCTAGACTACCCATATGGTTGCACGCCCCAAATACATCCCAGCTGTATTTGCTGAATGCAACAATTTGATTTCATCAATGGAAACTGGAACTGGGCGAAAAGGACAAAAATCCATATCGCAATAAATTGCCTCAATTGATGCGATAACGATAAATAGAACGTTTCTAACACCACCACAGCTTTTTGTATTATCCTTTGAACTACCACCTCCATGGATGTAACCATCTTATTTAATTTCAAACTTCTCAAGGCTACTCATCCTAATGACATCAGCAAAATTCCTGCAAGAAGTCATGATCGGTGTCCATTTTCAGTTTATAGTCCCAGCTCGAATGGAGAACAAATGGAATGTGTGTGCCCACTTCAATGTTCAAAGTTGTGACCCGTTCCAGAAAAACTAAGCATATGTCGCGGGTCACTACTTCACAGGAGAGCCATTTGAATGTACTTGTTTTTTAAAATCAGAAATGCCTTTCTCGAACATGTGAACTTTCATGTGCCTTAATAACAAACATGTATGCCATCTGTAAATACAAATAAAATTGTTAAACTAAGAGCCTAGTTGGTTAAGACAGAACAGAGTGTGCAAAGCTGTCAGGGAAAAAGAATGGCTACTTTGAAGAATCTCAAATTTAGATTTGTTTAACACTTTTTGGTTTCTACATGATTCCATCTTTTTCATTTCTTCACTATTTCTACAATGCACAACTTTTGACTGGTACTGTATGCATGTATGACATTCTCCTGTTACCGCTCCTTCACAGGTGTCCATCTCAATGAACTTGGGCGTACCTGGACCTACCACCACTCATTGTCGGAGAGTCAGAATGCATTCTGCTTCATGGTTGCAAGGAGGAGGATTCTTGTATGCAGTCTCAGT
>NC_060199.1:366777-396615 GCF_021184085.1 Oncorhynchus gorbuscha | reverse complement strand
CTCCCTGCTCTACCTGTCCCTGCTCTACTGCTCCCTGATCTACCTGCCCCTGATCTACCTGTCCCTGATCTACTGCTCCCTGCTCTAACTGTCCCTGCTCTAACTGTCCCTGAGCTATCTGTCTCTGATCTACCTGTCCCTGATCTACCTGTCCCTGATCTAACTGTCCCTGCTCTAACTGTCCCTGCTCTAACTGTCCCTGATCTACTGCTCCCTGCTCTACTTGTCCCTGATCTACTGCTCCATGCTCTACCTGTCCCTGCTCTAACTGTCCCTGATCTACTGCTCCCTGCTCTACCTGTCCCTGCTCTACCTGTCCCTGAGCTACCTGTCCCCACTCTACCTGTCCCTGATCTACCTGTCCCTGCTCAACCTGTCCCTGATCTACCTGTCCCTGCTCTACCTGTCCCTGCTCTACTGCTCCCTGCTCTACCTGTCCCTGCTCTAACTGTCCCTGCTCTACCTGTCCCTGCTCTACCCGTCCCTGATCTACTGCTCCCTGCTCTACCTGTCCCTGTTCTACCTGTCCCTGCTCTACCCGTCCCTGATCTACCTGTCCCTGATCTACCTGTCCCTGATCTACTGCTCCCTGATCTACCTGTCCCTGATCTACTGCTCCCTGCGGTCAGTGAGTCTGAGCTGCAGCGGTGTGATGTTTCTAACCTGTCAATTGAAGGGGCTGTTTCTGAGCCAGAAAGGAATGAAGGAAAGGAATGCACCGACCTTACTGTTACTGCACCAGAAGCACATTTATCAACATGTGTGCTGGTATGAATACATAAAATATGTTTATGAACTGAACATTTCCTGCATTGTGAACGTTCTTAACCTCTTGGTCCTACCTGGCACGCAGGCGTCCCATCTAGAGCTCTGGAAATGCAAATGCGCTACGCTAAATGCTAATAGTATTAGTTAAAACTCAAACGTTCATTAAAATACACATGCAGGGTATTGAATTAAAGCTACACTCGTTGTGAATCCAGACAACAAGTCATATTTTTAAAATGCTTTTCGGCGAAAGCATGAGAAGCTATTATCTGATAGCATGTAACACCCCAAAAGACCCGCAGGGGACGTAAACAAAATAATTAGCATAGTCGTCGCTACACAAACCGCACAAATAAAATATAAAACATTCATTACCTTTGACCATCTTCTTTGTTGGCACTCCTAGATGTCCCATAATCACTATTGGGTCTTTTTTTCGATTAAATCGGTCCATATATAGCCTAGATATCGATCTATGAAGACTGTGTGATAAACGGAAAAAAATTGCGTTTCATAACGTAACGTCATTTTTTTAAATTCAAAAAGTCGACGATAAACTTTCACAAAACACTTCGAAATACTTTTGTAATGCAACTTTAGGTATTAGTACACGTTAATAAGCGATAAAATTCATCAGGAGGCGATGTCAATTCTATAGGTGTCTGTTTCGAAAAAATGTCTTGGAGAGAGCTCGACCAAAACATCCGGTTGGAGCCCGGAGGGAATCGATTCCCTTGATTCGGTTAGACCAAGAATCAATTGTGAATCAAATGACAAGACTCTAGACAACGTGTGGAAGCTGTAGGCACTGCAACCTCGGCCTCATTTAATTCGATTCACTTTGAACAATTCCTTGAAGTCGCGGATGGATATTTTTTTCCATTTTCAGTGATCAGATATTCCTGCACTTTTCGATGAAACGCACATTCTGTTATAGTCACAGCCGTGATTTAACCAGTTTTATAAACGTCTGAGTGTTTTCTATCCACACATACTAATCATATGCATATGCTATATTCCTGGCCTGAGTAGCAGGGCGCTGAAATGTTGCGCGATTTTTAACAGAATGTTCGAAAAAGTAGAGGGTCGACTTAACATTGGCTAGTGCATTGTGGGAATGTATTATTTAAACCCTGTCATTATTGTTGTTGTTTGGACAAGACGAGACAGACAGGTTTGCATGACGCCGGGTTTACAGGCATGATTGGAGCCTGGGTTTTCTTTTGAGTTTATTAGGCCTACCTTTTTGTTCATTGTCCTGTTTATTGTTTTTTGTAAATACCTGTACAGTCGCCAGCTTAGTATCTTCACGTTTGCTAATAAAAGCCTTATTACTCTGGGCAAGAAACTCGTATGCCTCCTCACTGTTCTAATCCAACAGCATGGTCAACCTCACAAACACATTTACTTGAAGAACATTGCAGATGCCAAGTTTGATAACATAATGATGGTTTATGTTGTTGGTGCCACCATGGAAGATGGCAGGATCTGGTACGTCCAGACCATTTTAAACATGTCGGTGAGTCTCTGTTCTGTGGCGCACGAGGTGATGAAGTTACACTTTTATGCAATTCAATACTAAATGTTTGCCATCAGATATCTTAATGGCTTTCTGCCAGAAGTCAAAGTTCTGGATGAGTTGTCTGTGCAGCTTCCATTTTTTCCCCCCTGTGGTTCCTACTAGCATTTTTTTCTCCTTCTCCCCTCTGCTCCATGTACAAATGCAGCTATTCCTTCAGAAAAGCATGCATCACAACTTTGTTCATTTGCACAATCTCTCTTTTTCACTCTCAGACAGTCCTAGCTAAATTCTAGCTTGGGAAATTGATCTTTGCTAAGAAAACATGTTTCTTTTTGACCATTTTAATTGAAAACCATACCAGTAAGGTACTTAATTGTTACCCAGAAATGATTTGATATTGAGATAAAAATGGCTGCATTGGACCTTTAAAGAAGCAAAGGATCATACCTCCTCGTACAAAGCCGTTAGTCGCAATCGCTGAGGTCGAAAGGCCAGTGATGGTGGTCACAACTGTTGCCATGAGAACGATCACACAGGAGAGAACTGAAAGGAAACGGAGGACAAGATTAACTAGTGACAAAGCAAAATCAGCATTAACATTTCGACAAACTCCTACGAGGAGAATAACTGCAATAATGAGCATCAATAAACAGCCCATTTGCTTGTTCAGCCTCTCACTCATATTCACACATGGGTTAGTGTTAGAAGGACTGTGAATCGTAGCGGCGCCACTACAAAAACAAGCTAGTGTGTAACAGTTGCCTGCATGTGTTGCCGTGTGGCAACATTTAGCATCTGGATGGTAAATGGTCAAAAGGTGATGGGAGAAAGAGGGGTGGTTTGGTGGGGTGGCTGGGGGTTCGGGTTGACGTTGTGTGTGAATTAAAACAGTAATTCACATGAACTCCCAAGATCTACTCCATGGTGTAGTCTTACCAATTCCCGCCTGGCCCACGATCCATGACATGCGGATGAAGAGCATCACGCCCCAAATGTTCAACATGCAGCGCACCTGCACAGAGGAAGGGGTGGCAGTTAGGATGCATGTGAGGTAACCGGAACACTTCACTCAAGAAAGCACTTTCCAACGACCTGGCCTTGGAACATGGCTGGTGGGAATCAAGGCCAAGACTCTCTTGATGCAGGATCACAGTTTGACCTGAATGAATGTGAATGTTAAAATTACAAACCTAGTGAAAGTAGTAGTTTTGCCCTGTTATCGACAAGCACCAAGATTGCAACTTAATGTTAGAAGAAATGTTTAAACAGTGATTTAAGTCCTGATTGAAGCCCTCTTTAAAAGATAACATTTGAACACCTGGTCAAGGCTGGTGGAAGGAAAAAGTCAACTTTTAATGACTAGCCTCATTTAAAATCAAATCACTGTCAACCTCAAAGAACATTCATCAGTATCTACCACAGTGTTATCAATTTCAGTGCAAATATCTTGTAATTGAGTAGTATAATAAACTCATTGATTAGCACCTTTATTTAACTAGACAAGTCAGTTAAGAACAAATTCTTACTTACAATGACAGCCTAGTGGGTTAACTGCCTTGTGGGTTAACTGCCTAGTGGGTTAACTGCCTAGTGGGTTAACTGCCTAGTGGGTTAACTGCCTAGTGGGTTAACTGCCTTGTTCAGGGGCAGAACAACAGATTGAATCCCCGAGCTGACAAGGTAACAATCTAGCAACCTTCCGGTTACTGGCCCAACGCTCTAACCACTAGGCTACCTGCCGCCCCAACTTGTCAGCAACAGTGGAGCCAGTCACTGAAATGTCCTTTGACTGAAACAAACCAGCTACCTATTTAGTGCTGCACACACAATGTTAAATCTTCCAACAAATGATAGCTATCAAACTACTGTAGTTAGTAGTGATAATGCTTACATTGATTTTCATGAAGCAGCTGTTCTTCTACCACAAGTTATTGCAGTAGCCTCCTGAGTCAGCTGCTGTGCTCAGCTGAACCAACAATACTATCATGGAGAAACATGCTGATCTACAGACCGATTTCTGATAACACTCAGTTCCTCTTAATTGTGGGGCTGCATGTCTACAACTTCAGGGTCATTTAAACAGGCTTGAAAGCTTTTTATGTCAGTGAAGGAAGCGCTAGTTACAAGGAAGCGCTAGTTACAAGAGTTAGCTACACAGTGGATCAAGTCACTGCACTGACAACCAACGTCCTTGCACAGAATGTGTTTTTATTTTCTCACAATTACAAACTATTAACTGTCACAACATTTGTAATAATTTCTCTAGCTAGTTATTCTGCCTATTTCATGGAGAGTCAAATGAGCGCGCAGAGCTATAAAACAAATTAGGAACCGAGTTTGGACACCTACTCATTCAAGGAGTTTTCTATTTTCTACATTGTAGAATAATAGTGAAGACATCAAACCTATGGAATCATGTGGTAACCAAAAAAAAGTGTTAAACAAATATATTTGAGATTCTTCAAAGTAGCCACCCTCTGCCTTGATGACAGCTTTGCACACTCTTGGCATTCCCTTAACCAGCTTCACCTGGAATGCTTTACCAACAGTCTTGAAGGAGTTCCCACATATGTTGAGCACTTGTTGGCTGCTTTTCCTTCACTCTGCAGTCCAACTCATCCCAAACCATCTCAATTGGGTTGAAGTCAGGTGATTGTGGATGCCAGGTCATCTGATGCAGCACTCCATCACTCTCATTTTTGATCAAATAGCCCTTACACAGTGTTAGGTCATTGTCCTGTTGAAAAACATATGATAGTCCCACTAAGTGCAAACCAGATGGGATGGCGTATCGCTGCAGAATGCTGTGGTAGCCATGCTGGTTAAGTGTGCCTTGAATTCTAAATACATCACTATCAAAGCACCATCACACCTCCTCCTCCATGCTTCATGGTGGGAACCACACATGCAAAGATCAACCGGTCACCTACTCTGCGTCTCAAAGACATGGCGTTTGGAACCAATAATCTAATATTTGAACTCATCAGACCAAAGGACAGATTTCCACCGGTCTAATGTCCATTGCTTGTGTTTCTTCCCTGCAGCAATTTTACCATGAAGGCCAGATTCACGCAGTCTCCTCTGAACAGTTGATGTTGTCTGTTACTTGAACTCCGTGAAGCATTTATTTGGGCTTCAATTTCTGAGGCTGGCAATTCTACCTCTGCAGCAGAGGTAACTCTGGGACTTCCTTTCCATACCTTAAGGGAAGATTTCGGCGGTACCTGTATGGTTAGTGAGAAAGTCCATATTGCAAATGTACGGTCCCTTACTAGACGTCCGAAATCGTTTGTAAAATTCGCGGACGGCGTCGGGCCGAGCGGCAAGGCCGGACCTACCAGGAAGTCATCAAATGAACTTTGTCGGACATTCGGTTTCCGTTTTACAAAAATAATAAGATTTAGGTCATTTTTCCGATGTCCCGGAAATTCCCACAAGAGGGCATAAGCAATCATATTGCTATTGGACAAAACATCACGATTCACGACGGGGCCTTATCTCGAAAACTGAAAATATTTAGAAGCCGAAACTCGGTGAGCGTAGGGGCGGCATAATGGGCAGTTGGCCCCGAACAAGATGGCGTCTAGGCCTCAACGGTTTTTGAGTTATGGCCATTTATCTGGGATTAAAGGTCCAAAATGAAAATAGAGAAATTATTTTTCCACTTCACGTCAAAGTCAAGGAGCCTCCGGTGTCAATAAAAAAAGAACCAGCCATTTATCTATCGTCATTTAAGAGAAATCGTACAATGACACCTTGGTGATGTTCACCGATAGGTGTTCTTTTTTTCAACGGTTACAGATCCAGTTGCAGGGTGTTCTTACGAATCTTTTTAAAGTGTGCTGCGGAGCTCTGCGAGATTTCTGCGATTTTCTATGATTTTCTGAAATAACACACACTCACTAAACCCTCCGTAAATAACTCAGTTCTTAACGTAAAGACTTAAAACTCAGGATTCTGTAAAGGCATACCCCAATCATGATATGAGTTTATTTATAGCTTCCTGTGCCAACCGGAAGTGACTTTAATGGTGTCACAGTGGCAGTTTCCATGGGTTAAAAAGGTCAGATCTTTTCAAAACTTCATATGTGTGACTAGGTAACCCTCGTGAACTGTAAATCAGTCATTTCTCCCAACAGATGTCAAAGAAAATCTCTCACACGCACACACAGCAAGGATGGAGTGAAAAGTGCGGTTCTCAAAGACACAGAGAGCAGGCAATGGCATAAACATAATCTCTAGGCCGTGCCGAGTTCAACGAGATATCCCGCTTGACCGTAGCTCGCTCGGTCTAAGCGCAGCGACCATTAGAAAATTAGGCCCAAAATGAAGCCTGCCCCACAACGTCATCTGCTTTTGGGTGACAGTGAGAGAACCGTTAGGGTGAGAAGCACAATTCGACCTCAGGTACGTTCCTGAGGTCCTTCCGATCCGTGCAAGCCTAACGTTGACCGTGTGACATTAACCCTTAATAGTTAAAAGAAGGTGTTTACTTCAAAGAGTTTGCATTGACTTCTCTCCCCATAGGAATACATTGCCTTTACCCCTAAATTCAACCTGAAGTCTATATGGGTTATGAATGCCGTATGAACCTGTCTTTGGTAACAGTCCATCAGGCCAGTATGAGGTCTACCTGTGTTGATTCTAAGCTTCCTGGACCAACCGGAAGTGGTTAAAATCACCCTAAAAGTGTTTTTCCATTACCTGCCTGCAGTTTGATAGACATAGTGCATTCAACCCTGTGTAAATCAGTCAATTCTTAACGTAAGGACTTAAAACTCAGGATTCTGTAAAAGCATAGCCCAGTGAGGATATGTTGTGACTTATAGCTTCCTGTGCCAACCGGAAGTGCCTTAATTGGTGTCTCAGGGGCTGTTTCGAGGGGTTAAAAAAGTCAGATCTGTCCAAAACTTCATATGTGTGATTAGGCAACCCCTATGAACTGTAAATCAGTCATTTTTCCCATAAAATTTCAAAGGAAAACTAAATCACACAGACACACAACTTGGAAGGAGGGACGTATTGGGGTTTGTAGAGACAGACAGTGCCTCCAATAGTTAGCTTTGTTCGAGCTAAAAAAGAACCGTCAGACCTAGAGTTCCGAAACTTTAGAAACCTGTTCTAGACCTCGGGTCGATAGTGCGTGGTGAGTTAGGTGGCTCTAGAAGGTTCTCGGACCGAGAAATAGCCTCATACATTTGCAATGACTTCAATTCATTTTGACCATTACGAAAATGGCGACATTTAGAAAAGTCTCAGAGACACAAGACTAGGTGCATTGAAACCGGCTCGGCCCATAGAGACGTACCCCAACGTTTCGGTCCGATAGCTCATTCAAGGACCCCATAGCAAGGCATGGAAAAAAGTGGATTTTCAGCACCAATTAGGGTTTTACTCGGGCACCGAAGGACCTATCGAGCCGAAACTCGGGATTCGGGGTCGCCTCACATAGGCCTTCACATAATGTCCGACCTGGACCCGCAGCTAGAACGTAACTATGTGTTTTACGTTTTTATTATGTTTTAAACTAAAGGCGCTGTGAATTATGGGCCTGCTCTGACATATATGATAGTTGGCTTCTAAATGAGTTGGAAAAAGTGGGTTTGGTGTCAATTGGTATCAGTTTGGTGTCAAAATGACATCTAATTGACTGATGGACACTGACTTGCTAGTTGACTTTTGTACATTTGCAATATGTTTAAACGGAGAGGTACCATCACCAAAAGTGACATTCTGAAATCAACCCTAACGAGCCATTGAGATTAACCAGAATCACTGCCCAACTCTCACTGCTCGGCCATCCTGTGTTCATCAGGCCAGTCAATTTTGCATTTTTGAGCATGTCAAATTTCATATGGTAAATGCACATTGAAACATATTGCAAATGCACGTGCACTTACAATATGATTCTATAGTGAAAAAACATCACCTAACGGAGATGATGAAATCAACACAACGAGTGATGGAAAGGAACAACTATCACTGCCCGGCCATCCCGAGTTCATCAGGCCAGTCAATTTTGCATTTCTGCAGGATTTTTGAGCATGTCAAATTTCATATGGCATTTGGCCCACAAAAAAATTCCTCATGCACAATTAAAAAAAAAATATTTAAAAAATATGATAATAAAATTGGACAAAAGTATATTCATACAGTTCTTACACATGTGTAATTGACAAAAAAATCAAAAGAATTTCGAAAAACGGTCCAGAAAGCACTTTTTTAAGGGTGTGTGAAGTTTTTTACAAAATTTTGACATTTTTGACTTTTGACTTCCTATGAAATCATATTGAAATTGGACAAAACATATTCCTTATGCGCATGTAAAAAAAAAATATGATAATAAAATTGGACAATAGTATATTCATACAGTTCTTACACATGTGTAATTGACAAAAAAAATCGAAAGAATTTCGAAAAACGGTCCAGAAAGCACTTTTCTAAGGGTGTGTGAAGTTTTTTACAAAATTTTGACATTTTTGACTTTTGACTTCCTATGAAATCATATTGAAATTGGACAAAACATATTCCTTATGCGCATGTAAAAAAAAAAAAATGATAATAAAATTGGATAAAAGTATATTCATACAGTTCTTACACATGTGTAATTGACAAAAACATCGAAAGAATTTCGAAAAACGGCCCAGAAAGCACTTTTTTAAGGGGTGATAAGTTTTTGACAAAAAATTCATTTTTTCAAAATTTTGCTTTTGGACGTTGACTTGGGTTACATTTCCAATATGAAAACCCCTGGTGGAGCGGATTCGCCCCCTGTTGAATTTTTAAAGTGTTACAACTGGCAATTGCCATATGGCATTTGCAATACACTTTGCATGAATCAACGCCGAATTGGGTGGTATTGGCCAATGTGTATATGGTTTGTCCGATGCCAATGACTTGCCATTCATTTTTGTCCAATACAGGGGGGTATTCCCTTACTGTGGCAGTCCTCATGAGAGCCAGTTTCAACATAGCGCTTGATGGTTTTTGCGACTGCACTTGAAGAAACTTTCAAAGTTTTTGAAATTTTCCAGATTGACTGACCTTCATGTCTTAAAGTAATGGACTGTTGTTTCTCTTTGTTTATTTGAGCTGTTCATGACATAATATGGACTTGGTCTTTTACCAAATAGGGCTATCTTCCAGCAGCATACCACCCTGCATCTTACTGCTGGCTTGCTTCTGAAGCTAAGCAGGGTTGGTCCTGGTCGGTCCCTGGATGGGAGACCAGATGCTGCTGGAAGTGGTGTTGAAGGGCCAGGAGGAGGCACCCTTTTCTCTGGTCTAAAAAAGAAAATATCCCAATGCTCCAGGGCAGTGAGTTAGGACATTGCCCTGTATAGGGTGCCATCTTTCAGATGGGATGTTAAACGGGTGTCCTGACTGTCTGTGCTCACTAAAGATCCCATGGCACGTAAGAGTAGGGGTGTTAACCCCTGGTGCCCTGGCTAAATTCCAAATATGGCTACCTAATCATCCCTAGCTTACAATTGGCTCATTTATCCCCCTCCTCTCCCCAGGTCGTTGCTGTAAATGAGAATGTGTTCTCAGTGAAATAAGGGTTAAAATAATTCTAATTCTATATACCATATTTCTTTACCAATATTTAATTTTTAACAAGGCACACCTGTTAATTGAAATGCATTCCAGGTGACTACCTCATGAAGCTGGTTGACAGAATGCCAAGTGTGCAAAGCTGTAATCAAGGCAAAGGGTGACGACTTTGAAGAATCTCAAATATAAAATATATTTTGACTCGTTTAACGCTTGTTTGGTTACTACATGATTCCATATGTATTACTTCATAGTGTTGATGTCTTCACTATTATTCTACAATGTAGAAAATAGTCCAAATAAATAAAAACCCTTCAATGAGTAGCTGTGTCCAAACTTTTGACTGGTACTGTATGTTTTAATGTTTTGAATGGTGGATTTTTTTATGTCACCTTTATTTAACTAGGCAAGTCAGTTAAAAACAAATTCTTATTTACAATGACGGCCTACTCTGGCCAAACCCTAACCCGGATGATGCTGGGCCAATGGGTCGCCCAATCATGGCCGGTTGTGATACAGCCTGGAAGCGAGCCAAGGTCTGTAGTGACACCTCTAGCACTGAGATGCAGTGCCTTAGACCGCTGTGCCGGTCTAAAATGTAAAGTACTTTTAACTACATCCATGACAGCTAGTAGAAACAGTTTATTTCAAGCCATTTCCTCTTTGTTTGAAGTTTTCTGACAGATGTACAGCACAGTTAGTTCTTTCTCATGATAATCTCTGTTTCTTGTCACCCAGCTTGTATTTTGACATCTAAAAGCCTTCCTTCCTCTCACCCATCTGACCGTTGTAAAAAGCAGCAGGAACTTGTACCACATTTATTTAGGACTGTGACAGTCATGGAATTTGGGATGACTGTTCTTGGCCAGCCAAATGATCGTGGTCACTGTAGCCGTTAGAATAGCATGTGTTGCCATGGAAATACAAATAATAGAACGGGTTTCCCCGTTCAAGCCAATGATGACATAATAGGTGGACTGACTGGCATTGCGTGTGTACCCATAAAAGCAAAGCAGGTAGTAAAAGCAGGAAGCGTACCCATCAATATTTGCTGCATTGTCTCACGTCAGATGGTGACGCTCGTCCCGCAACTGATTTGTCTTGTAGGACGTAGAACTCGTATTCAAATTTGAATATTGAGCATCCACTGACTTGCCTAGTTAAATAAAGGTGAAATAAATACAAATGTAATGTGTGACAAATTCCTACAACCCTGGCAGATTCTTACACTAGACTCTCAGAAACATTTTATGGCCTGGACAGACCACGAAGGATTAACCACCAAAGGATTTCTTGCTAGTTGCACAGAATCTTGAGTAGACTCACATCTCAATTATTGAGGTTCCTCTTTGACTGCTATAGGACTGCTAAAATAAAATTAGATAGCCAAGGGAATCTTAAGTTGAACGATACGTTAACTTAATACTATAAGAGGCCTCTGGTCCTCTGTAGCTCAGTTGGTAGAGCATGGCGCTTGTAACGCCAGGGTAGTGGGTTCGATTCCCGGGACCACCCATACGTAGAATGTATGCACACATGACTGTAAGTCGCTTTGGATAAAAGCGTCTGCTAAATGGCATATATTATTATATTATATTAGTCTGATTGTGGGGTCATGAAGGAATTTCTCTGTACTTTGAATGAGAGGGCAGAAAAATATACTATGGTCAAAATCCTGACTTGAAATTCATGTACACCAAGTCAGGATTTCCGTTCACGCCATTGAATATTGTGTTCAAGAATAACTGGACAATGCATTCCCTACAATGTCATATCCACAAAAAGAGAAGTGCTTATGATGCAGTAGCAATGTAGACGCAAAGAGAAACGGCAGAAAGTAAAGACACACATAAAAATGGAGGCGGAGATGCAGATGGAAATACAGGGATATTGATGGGGAAACGTCACATTGTGTCACATAACAAAAAGGTAAGCAGGACTCGGGAGATGCAAAAAGGTAAAACAGTCTGTCGGTTGACCACTTACCAGCACCCCTTTGATCCACCCGAACTTGACCGCTCCCTTAGGCTCGGCCGCCTCCTTGGCTGCGGCCTCCTCGGCCGGTGACAGCTCATCCCCGTTGGCGAAGCCATCCTCAAATGGCTCCTGGAAACAAAATGAGACAGACCGCTATGTTCAGCATGCACAATGGAGAAAGACATCTGACTAACAACATCTCTGAATTCAACTGTGGTTCAATGTTTATTCATTTCTAGAAACAATCTACTAGACTTGTATTTTACAGAACATTTATTCTCTCACGCAGACACTGATTAATCTGTCCTCGTATCGGCTGGAGAAGGTCAAACACAGTAAGCATCCCTCCTGTGCAGAGACAATGCAGTGACGTGGGTGGCTGTCCCACCAAGTCAGTCTCTCAGGGCCCACCAATACAAGTTATTCCATCTATGTGTCCCAGGACGCTCCCAGCCTGCAGCCCCCCCCCCCTCTTTCCTTTTTATTCATAAGTGCTTGTGTCAACGCCTGCTACCAACTAGCCAGCGAACTAGAAAAGTTGCAATGGAGCCCTGGAATAGCTAACGAACATTTCCAGCACTGTAGAATCTGTGTTTAATACATTCGCTCAGGCCAATAGACAATCCGGTGTTCCAATTAGGCAATTGTTTGCCTGCGTATGATTACAGGATTGAGGTGGCTATCCTTAGCTAGAAATGTCAATTCTGTGCACACTTATGGTGAAAACACAAATTGGAACATTCTCGTTCTCAACTCCTGCGGCTGGATGTCGTGAGGCCTGATGGTTGTTTCCCCGCCTTGCCATCTGTCTTTTTCCCGAATGGCCTGATGCAGGTTTATGATGGTAGGAAGCAGCTTACTGATGTCCTGATGCAGGTTTGTGCGCCCTGGAACTTGCTTGCCAAGGATGTCGTCTCCATCTGCTTCTCCTCCATCTTGTAGTGGAGTAGACAGAGAACATCAAGAGGATTGTTCCAATCAGTGCTGGTCTTATGTCACAAGACTTGGAATCCAAAGGCAGCGGCATGGTGCTAAGCGGACTGCGAGCGGATTGACATAACATTTACATTTCATTACATTTAAGTCATTTAGCAGACGCTCTTATCCAGAGCGACTTACATAAGGAATAGCTTCGCTGCACTTGTGCCTGATCTACCTGTGCCTTCATCGCTGGGACTGCCTGTGTCTGCAACGGCTGTGCTGACTTCAACTACTCTGACTCCAGATGGGCACTGCCTGCTGCGGGAGATCTGGTCCCATCGCCGGGAGTATCGGGTGTATGCTATCCTGCTTATCGTGGGCCCGTTAAAGGGTCAACTAATTGTGTGAGGGGTGGGAATGGGTGGATTTATCCATTCCCATCTCCAGCCCTTGTATTGGGCTGTTCAATGGTGAAAAATGTCTCAGTCCCTGGAGCAAAATCGTTGTACTCTCCAGGAGCACAAGAACAGGACATCAGTAAGCTGCTCCCTAACATTATATACCTGCATCAGGACATCAATAAGGTGCTCCCTAACATTATATACCTGCATCAGGACATCAATAACCTGCTCCCTAACATTATAAACCTGCATCAGGACATCAATAAGCTGCTCCCTAACATTATATACCTGCATCAGGACATCAATAAGCTGCTCCCTAACATTATATACCTGCATCAGGACATCAATAACCTGCTCCCTAACATTATAAACCTGCATCAGGACATCAATAAGCTGAATCAGGACATCAATAACCTGCATCAGGACATCAATAATCTGCTCCCTAACATTATATACCTGCATCAGAACATCAATAATCTGCTCCCTAACATTATAAACCTGCATCAGGACATCAATAACCTGCATCAGGACATCAATAAGCTGCTCCCTAACATTATAAACCTGCAACAGGACATCAATAACCTGCTCCCTAACATTATATACCTGCATCAGGACATCAATAACCTGCTCCCTAACATTATAAACCTGCAACAGGACATCAATAACCTGCTCCCTAACATTATAAACCTGCATCAGGACATCAATAAGCTGCTCCCTAACATTATATACCTGCATCAGGACATCAATAACCTGCTCCCTAACATTATAAACCTGCATCAGGACATCAATAAACTGCTCCCTAACATTATATACCTGCATCAGGACATCAATAACCTGCTCCCTAACATTATAAACCTGCATCAGGACATCAATAAGCTGCTCCCTAACATTATAAACCAGCATCAAGACATCAACAATCTGCTCCCTAACATTATAAACCTGCATCAGGACATCAATAAGCTGCATCAGGACATCAATAACCAGCATCAGGAAATCAATAATCTGCTCCCTAACATTATAAATCTGCATCAGGACATCAATAAACTGCTCCCTAACATTATAAACCTGCATCAGGACATCAATAATCTGCATCAGGACATCAATAAACTGCATCAGGACATCAATAACCAGCATCAGAACATCAATAACCAGCATCAGGACATCAATAACCTGCATCAGGACATCAATAATCTGCTCCCTAACATTATAAACCTGCATCAGGACATCAATAATCTGCTCCCTAACATTATAAACCTGCATCAGGACATCAATAAGCTGCTCCCAGACATTATAAACCTGCATCAGGACATCAATAAACTGCATCAGGACATCAATAATCTGCTCCCTAACATTATATACCTGCATCAGGACATCAATAATCTGCTCCCTAACATTATAACCCTGCATCAGGACATCAATAATCTGCATCAGGACATCAATAACCTGCATCAGGACATCAATAACCTGCTCCCTAACATTATAAACCTGCATCAGAACATCAATAATCTGCATCAGGACATCAATAATCTGCTCCCTAACATTATAAACCTGCATCAGAACATCAATAATCTGCATCAGGACATCAATAACCTGCATCAGGACATCAATAACCAGCATCAGGACATCAATAACCTGCTCCCTAACATTATAAATCTGCATCAGGACATCAATAACCAGCATCAGGACATCAATAATCTGCTCCCTAACATTATAAACCTGCATCAGGACATCAATAATCTGCATCAGGACATCAATAACCTGCATCAGGACATCAATAATCTGCTCCCTAACATTATAAATCTGCATCAGGACATCAATAACCAGCATCAGGACATCAATAATCTGCTCCCTAACATTATATACCTGCATCAGGACATCAATAAACTGCTCCCAGACATTATAAACCTGCATCAGGACATAAATAACCAGCATCAGGACATCAATAATCTGCTCCCAGACATTATAAACCTGCATCAGGACCAATAATCTACTCCCTAACATTATAAACCTGCATCAGGACATCAATAACCTGCATCAGGACATCAATAACCTGCTCCCTAACATTATAAATCTGCATCAGGACATCAATAATCTGCATCAGGACATCAATAATCTGCTCCCTAACATTATAAACCTGCATCAGGACATCAATAATCTGCTCCCTAACATTATAAACCTGCATCAGGTCATCAATAATCTGCTCCCTAACATTATAAATCTGCATCAGGACATCAATAATCTGCTCCCTAACATTATAAACCTGCATCAGGACATCAATAACCTGCATCAGGACACCAATAATCTGCTCCCAGACAGTATAAACCTGCATCAGGACATCAATAATCTGCTCCCTAACATTATAAACCTGCATCAGGACATCAATAAGGTGCATCAGGACATCAATAAACTGCTCCCTAACATTACAAACCTGCATCAGGACATCAATAATCTGCATCAGGACATCAATAAACTGCATCAGGACATCAATAACCAGCATCAGAACATCAATAACCAGCATCAGGACATCAATAATCTGCTCCCTAACATTATAAACCTGCATCAGGACATCAATAATCTGCCCCCTAACATTATAAACCTGCATCAGGACATCAATAAACTGCTCCCAGACATTATAAACCTGCATCAGGACATCAATAAGCTGCATCAGGACATCAATAATCTGCTCCCTAACATTATAAACCTGCATCAGGACATCAATAAGCTGCTCCCAGACATTATAAACCTGCATCAGGACATCAATAAACTGCATCAGGACATCAATAATCTGCTCCCTAACATTATATACCTGAATCAGGACACCAATAATCTGCTCCCAGACAGTATAAACCTGCATCAGGACATCAATAAGGTGCTCCCAGACATTATAAACCTGCATCAGGACATCAATAAGGTGCATCAGGACATCAATAACCTGCTCCCTAACATTATAAACCTGCATCAGAACATCAATAATCTGCATCAGGACATAAATAACCTGGCATCAGAACATCAATAACCTGCTCCCTAACATTATAAACCTGCATCAGGACATCAATAATCTGCTCCCTAACATTATAAACCTGCATCAGGACATCAATAATCTGCATCAGGACATCAATAACCTGCATCAGGACATCAATAATCTGCTCCCTAACATTATAAGCCTGCATCAGGACATCAATAAACTGATCCCATGAATTATAAACCTGCATCAAGACATCAATAAGATGCATCAGGACATCAATAATCTGCTCCCTAACATTATAAACCTGCATCAGGACATCAATAATCTGCTCCCTAACATTATAACCCTGCATCAGGACATCAATAATCTGCATCAGGACATCAATAACCTGCATCAGGACATCACTAATCTGCTCCCTAACATTATATACCTGCATCAGGACATCAATAATCTGCTCCCAGACAGTATAAACCTGCATCAGGACATCAATAAGGTGCTCCCAGACATTATAAACCTGCATCAGGACATCAATAAACTGCATCAGGACATCAATAACCTGCATCAGGACATCAATAATCTGCTCCCTAACATTATAAATCTGAATCAGGACATCAATAACCAGCATCAGGACATCAATAATCTGCTCCCTAACATTATATACCTGCATCAGGACATCAATAAACTGCTCCCAGACATTATAAACCTGCATCAGGACATAAATAACCAGCATCAGGACATCAATAATATGCTCCCAGACATTATAAACCTGCATCAGGACCAATAATCTACTCCCTAACATTATAAACCTGCATCAGGACATCAATAACCTGCATCAGGACATCAATAACCTGCTCCCTAACATTATAAATCTGCATCAGGACATCAATAATCTGCATCAGGACATCAATAATCTGCTCCCTAACATTATAAACCTGCATCAGGACATCAATAATCTGCTCCCTAACATTATAAACCTGCATCAGGTCATCAATAATCTGCTCCCTAACATTATAAATCTGCATCAGGACATCAATAATCTGCTCCCTAACATTATAAACCTGCATCAGGACATCAATAACCTGCATCAGGACATCAATAATCTGCTCCCTAACATTATATACCTGCATCAGAACATCAATAATCTGCTCCCTAACATTATAAACCTGCATCAGGACATCAATAACCTGCATCAGGACATCAATAAACTGCTCCCTAACATTACAAACCTGCATCAGGACATCAATAATCTGCATCAGGACATCAATAAACTGCATCAGGACATCAATAACCAGCATCAGAACATCAATAACCAGCATCAGGACATCAATAATCTGCTCCCTAACATTATAAACCTGCATCAGGACATCAATAATCTGCCCCCTAACATTATAAACCTGCATCAGGACATCAATAAACTGCTCCCAGACATTATAAACCTGCATCAGGACATCAATAAGGTGCATCAGGACATCAATAATCTGCTCCCTAACATTATAAACCTGCATCAGGACATCAATAAACTGCTCCCAGACATTATAAACCTGCATCAGGACATCAATAAACTGCATCAGGACATCAATAATCTGCTCCCTAACATTATATACCTGAATCAGGACACCAATAATCTGCTCCCAGACAGTATAAACCTGCATCAGGACATCAATAAGGTGCTCCCAGACATTATAAACCTGCATCAGGACATCAATAAGGTGCATCAGGACATCAATAACCTGCTCCCTAACATTATAAACCTGCATCAGAACATCAATAATCTGCATCAGGACATAAATAACCTGGCATCAGAACATCAATAACCTGCTCCCTAACATTATAAACCTGCATCAGGACATCAATAATCTGCTCCCTAACATTATAAACCTGCATCAGGACATCAATAATCTGCATCAGGACATCAATAACCTGCATCAGGACATCACTAATCTGCTCCCTAACATTATATACCTGCATCAGGACATCAATAATCTGCTCCCAGACAGTATAAACCTGCATCAGGACATCAATAAGGTGCTCCCAGACATTATAAACCTGCATCAGGACATCAATAAACTGCATCAGGACATCAATAACCTGCTCCCTAACATTATAAACCTGCATCAGAACATCAATAATCTGCATGAGGACATCAATAACCTGCATCAGAACATCAATAACCTGCTCCCTAACATTATAAACCTGCATCAGGACATCAATAATCTGCTCCCTAACATTATAACCCTGCATCAGGACATCAATAATCTGCATCAGGACATCAATAACCTGCATCAGGACATCAATAATCTGCTCCCTAACATTATAAATCTGCATCAGGACATCAATAACCAGCATCAGGACATCAATAATCTGCCCCCTAACATTATATACCTGCATCAGGACATCAATAAACTGCTCCCAGACATTATAAACCTGCATCAGGACATCAATAAGATGCATCAGAACATCAATAACCTGCTCCCTAACATTATAAACCTGCATCAGGACATCAATAATCTGCTCCCTAACATTATAACCCTGCATCAGGACATCAATAATCTGCATCAGGGCATCAATAACCTGCATCAGGACATCAATAATCTGCTCCCTAACATTATAAATCTGCATCAGGACATCAATAACCAGCATCAGGACATCAATAATCTGCCCCCTAACATTATATACCTGCATCAGGACATCAATAAACTGCTCCCAGACATTATAAACCTGCATCAGGACATCAATAACCAGCATCAGGACATCAATAATCTGCTCCCAGACATTATAAACCTGCATCAGGACCAATAATCTACTCCCTAACATTATAAACCTGCATCAGGACATCAATAACCTGCATCAGGACATCAATAACCTGCTCCCTAACATTATAAATCTGCATCAGGACATCAATAATCTGCATCAGGACATCAATAATCTGCTCCCTAACATTATAAACCTGCATCAGGACATCAATAATCTGCTCCCTAACATTATAAACCTGCATCAGGACATCAATAATCTGCTCCCTAACATTATAAATCTGCATCAGGACATCAATAATCTGCTCCCTAACATTATAAACCTGCATCAGGACATCAATAAGGTGCATCAGGACATCAATAAGCTGCTCCCTAACATTATAAATCTGCATCAGGACATCAATAATCTGCTCCCTAACATTATAAACCTGCATCAGGACATCAATAAGGTGCATCAGGACATCAATAAACTGATCCCTAACATTATAAACCTGCATCAGGACATCAATAACCTGCTCCCTAACATTATAAACCTGCATCAGGACATCAATAATCTGCTCCCTAACATTATAAACCTGCATCAGGACATCAATAAGGTGCATCAGGACATCAATAAACTGATCCCTAACATTATAAACCTGCATCAGGACATCAATAATCTGCTCCCTAACATTATAAACCTGCATCAGGACATCAATAACCTGCTCCCTAACATTATATACCTGCATCAGGACATCAATAAGCTGCTCCCTAACATTATAAACCTGCATCAGGACATCAATAATCTGCTCCCTAACATTATAAACCTGCATCAGGACATCAATAACCAGCATCAGGACATCAATAACCTGCTCCCTAACATTATAAACCTGCATCAGGACATCAATAAACTGCATCAGGACATCAATAATCTGCTCCCTAACATTATAAACCTGCATCAGGACATCAATAACCAGCATCAGGACATCAATAATCTGCTCCCTAACATTATATACCTGCATCAGGACATCAATAAACTGCTCCCAGACATTATAAACCTGCATCAGGACATCAATAACCAGCATCAGGACATCAATAATCTGCTCCCAGACATTATAAACCTGCATCAGGACCAATAATCTACTCCCTAACATTATAAACCTGCATCAGGACATCAATAACCTGCATCAGGACATCAATAACCTGCTCCCTAACATTATATACCTGCATCAGGACATCAATAAGCTGCTCCCTAACATTATAAACCTGCATCAGGACATCAATAATCTGCTCCCTAACATTATAAATCTGCATCAGGACATCAATAAGCTGCTCCCTAACATTATAAACCTGCATCAGGACATCAATAATCTGCTCCCTAACATTATAAATCTGCATCAGGACATCGATAATCTGCTCCCTAACATTATAAACCTGCATCAGGACATCAATAACCAGCATCAGGACATCACTAACCTGCTCCCTAACATTATAAACCTGCATCAGGACATCAATAAACTGCATCAGGACATCAATAACCTGCTCCCTAACATTATAAACCTGCATCAGGACATCAATAAGATGCTCCCAGACATTATAAACCTGCATCAGGACATCAATAAGATGCTCCCAGACATTATATACCTGCATCAGGACATCAATAACCTGCTCCCTAACATTATATACCTGCATCAGGACATCAATAAGTTGCTCCCAGACATTATATACCTGCATCAGGACATCAATAATCTGCTCCCAGACATTATAAACCTGCATCAGGACATCAATAAACTGCTCCCTAACATTATAAACCTGCATCAGAACATCAATAACCAGCATCAGGACATCAATAAACTGCATCAGGACATCAATAATCTGCTCCGTAACATTATATACCTGCATCAGGACATCAATAAGATGCTCCCTAACATTATAAATCTGCATCAGGACATCAATAACCAGCATCAGGACATCAATAATCTGCTCCCTAACATTATATACCTGCATCAGGACATCAATAAACTGCTCCCTAACATTATAAACCTGCATCAGGACATCAATAATCTGCTCCCTAACATTATAAACCTGCATCAGGACATCAATAATCTGCTCCCTAACATTATAAACCTGCATCAGGACATCAATAAACTGCTCCCAGACATTATAAACCTGCATCAGGACATCAATAAGATGCATCAGAACATCAATAACCTGCTCCCTAACATTATAAACCTGCATCAGGACATCAATAATCTGCTCCCTAACATTATAACCCTGCATCAGGACATCAATAATCTGCATCAGGACATCAATAACCTGCATCAGGACATCAATAATCTGCTCCCTAACATTATAAATCTGCATCAGGACATCAATAACCAGCATCAGGACATCAATAATCTGCCCCCTAACATTATATACCTGCATCAGGACATCAATAAACTGCTCCCAGACATTATAAACCTGCATCAGGACATCAATAACCAGCATCAGGACATCAATAATCTGCTCCCAGACATTATAAACCTGCATCAGGACCAATAATCTACTCCCTAACATTATAAACCTGCATCAGGACATCAATAACCTGCATCAGGACATCAATAACCTGCTCCCTAACATTATAAATCTGCATCAGGACATCAATAATCTGCATCAGGACATCAATAATCTGCTCCCTAACATTATAAACCTGCATCAGGACATCAATAATCTGCTCCCTAACATTATAAACCTGCATCAGGACATCAATAATCTGCTCCCTAACATTATAAATCTGCATCAGGACATCAATAATCTGCTCCCTAACATTATAAACCTGCATCAGGACATCAATAAGGTGCATCAGGACATCAATAAGCTGCTCCCTAACATTATAAATCTGCATCAGGACATCAATAATCTGCTCCCTAACATTATAAACCTGCATCAGGACATCAATAAGGTGCATCAGGACATCAATAAACTGATCCCTAACATTATAAACCTGCATCAGGACATCAATAACCTGCTCCCTAACATTATAAACCTGCATCAGGACATCAATAATCTGCTCCCTAACATTATAAACCTGCATCAGGACATCAATAAGGTGCATCAGGACATCAATAAACTAATCCCTAACATTATAAACCTGCATCAGGACATCAATAATCTGCTCCCTAACATTATAAACCTGCATCAGGACATCAATAACCTGCTCCCTAACATTATATACCTGCATCAGGACATCAATAAGCTGCTCCCTAACATTATAAACCTGCATCAGGACATCAATAATCTGCTCCCTAACATTATAAACCTGCATCAGGACATCAATAACCAGCATCAGGACATCAATAACCTGCTCCCTAACATTATAAACCTGCATCAGGACATCAATAAACTGCATCAGGACATCAATAATCTGCTCCCTAACATTATAAACCTGCATCAGGACATCAATAACCAGCATCAGGACATCAATAATCTGCTCCCTAACATTATATACCTGCATCAGGACATCAATAAACTGCTCCCAGACATTATAAACCTGCATCAGGACATCAATAACCAGCATCAGGACATCAATAATCTGCTCCCAGACATTATAAACCTGCATCAGGACCAATAATCTACTCCCTAACATTATAAACCTGCATCAGGACATCAATAACCTGCATCAGGACATCAATAACCTGCTCCCTAACATTATATACCTGCATCAGGACATCAATAAGCTGCTCCCTAACATTATAAACCTGCATCAGGACATCAATAATCTGCTCCCTAACATTATAAATCTGCATCAGGACATCAATAAGCTGCTCCCTAACATTATAAACCTGCATCAGGACATCAATAATCTGCTCCCTAACATTATAAATCTGCATCAGGACATCGATAATCTGCTCCCTAACATTATAAACCTGCATCAGGACATCAATAACCAGCATCAGGACATCACTAACCTGCTCCCTAACATTATAAACCTGCATCAGGACATCAATAAACTGCATCAGGACATCAATAACCTGCTCCCTAACATTATAAACCTGCATCAGGACATCAATAAGATGCTCCCAGACATTATAATCCTGCATCAGGACATCAATAAGATGCTCCCAGACATTATATACCTGCATCAGGACATCAATAACCTGCTCCCTAACATTATATACCTGCATCAGGACATCAATAAGTTGCTCCCAGACATTATATACCTGCATCAGGACATCAATAATCTGCTCCCAGACATTATAAACCTGCATCAGGACATCAATAAACTGCTCCCTAACATTATAAACCTGCATCAGAACATCAATAACCAGCATCAGGACATCAATAATCTGCTCCCTAACATTATATACCTGCATCAGGACATCAATAAACTGCTCCCAGACATTATAAACCTGCATCAGGACATCAATAACCAGCATCAGGACATCAATAATCTGCTCCCAGACATTATAAACCTGCATCAGGACCAATAATCTACTCCCTAACATTATAAACCTGCATCAGGACATCAATAATCTGCTCCCTAACATTATATACCTGCATCAGGACATCAATAATCTGCTCCCTAACATTATATACCTGCATCAGGACATCAATAATCTGCTCCCTAACATTATAAACCTGCATCAGGACATCAATAATCTGCTCCCTAACATTATAAACCTGCATCAGGACATCAATAATCTGCATCAGGACATCAATAACCTGCATCAGGACATCAATAACCTGCTCCCTAACATTATAAGCCTGCATCAGGACATCAATAAACTGATCCCATGAATTATAAACCTGCATCAAGACATCAATAAGATGCATCAGGACATCAATAATCTGCTCCCTAACATTATAAACCTGCATCAGGACATCAATAATCTGCTCCCTAACATTATAACCCTGCATCAGGACATCAATAATCTGCATCAGGACATCAATAACCTGCATCAGGACATCACTAATCTGCTCCCTAACATTATATACCTGCATCAGGACATCAATAATCTGCTCCCAGACAATATAAACCTGCATCAGGACATCAATAAGGTGCTCCCAGACATTATAAACCTGCATCAGGACATCAATAAACTGCATCAGGACATCAATAACCTGCTCCCTAACATTATAAACCTGCATCAGAACATCAATAATCTGCATGAGGACATCAATAACCTGCATCAGGACATCAATAATCTGCTCCCTAACATTATAAACCTGCATCAGGACATCAATAAACTGCTCCCAGACATTATAAACCTGCATCAGGACATCAATAAGATGCATCAGGACATCAATAATCTGCTCCCTAACATTATATACCTGCATCAGGACATCAATAATCTGCTCCCTAACATTATAACCCTGCATCAGGACATCAATAATCTGCATCAGGACATCAATAACCTGCATCAGGACATCAATAACCTGCATCAGGACATCAATAATCTGCTCCCTAACATTATAAACCTGCATCAGGACATCAATAAACTGCTCCCAGACATTATAAACCTGCATCAGGACATCAATAAGATGCATCAGGACATCAATAATCTGCTCCCTAACATTATAAACCTGCATCAGGACATCAATAATCTGCATCAGGACATCAATAACCTGCATCAGGACATCAATAATCTGCTCCCTAACATTATAAACCTGCATCAGGACATCAATAAACTGCTCCCAGACATTATAAACCTGCATCAGGACATCAATAAGATGCATCAGGACATCAATAATCTGCTCCCTAACATTATATACCTGCATCAGGACATCAATAATCTGCTCCCTAACATTATAACCCTGCATCAGGACATCAATAATCTGCATCAGGACATCAATAACCTGCATCAGGACATCAATAACCTGCATCAGGACATCAATAATCTGCTCCCTAACATTATATACCTGCATCAGGACATCAATAATCTGCTCCCAGACATTATAAACCTGCATCAGGACATCAATAAGGTGCTCCCAGACATTATAAACCTGCATCAGGACATCAATAAACTGCATCAGGACATCAATAACCTGCTCCCTAACATTATAAACCTGCATCAGAACATCAATAATCTGCATCAGGACATCAATAACCTGCATCAGAACATCAATAACCTGCTCCCTAACATTATAAACCTGCATCAGGACATTTATAATCTGCTCCCTAACATTATATACCTGCATCAGGACATCAATAATCTGCTCCCAGACATTATAAACCTGCATCAGGACATCAATAAGGTGCTCCCAGACATTATAAACCTGCATCAGGACATCAATAAACTGCATCAGGACATCAATAACCTGCTCCCTAACATTATAAACCTGCATCAGAACATCAATAATCTGCATCAGGACATCAATAACCTGCATCAGAACATCAATAACCTGCTCCCTAACATTATAAACCTGCATCAGGACATCAATAATCTGCTCCCTAACATTATAAACCTGCATCAGGACATCAATAATCTGCATCAGGACATCAATAACCTGCATCAGGACATCAATAATCTGCTCCCTAACATTATACATCTGCATCAGGACATCAATAACCAGCATCAGGACATCAATAATCTGCCCCCTAACATTATATACCTGCATCAGGACATCAATAAACTGCTCCCAGACATTATAAACCTGCATCAGGACATCAATAACCAGCATCAGGACATCAATAATCTGCTCCCAGACATTATAAACCTGCATCAGGACCAATAATCTACTCCCTAACATTATAAACCTGCATCAGGACATCAATAACCTGCATCAGGACATCAATAACCTGCTCCCTAACATTATAAATCTGCATCAGGACATCAATAATCTGCATCAGGACATCAATAATCTGCTCCCTAACATTATAAACCTGCATCAGGACATCAATAATCTGCTCCCTAACATTATAAACCTGCATCAGGACATCAATAATCTGCTCCCTAACATTATAAATCTGCATCAGGACATCAATAATCTGCTCCCTAACAGTATAAACCTGCATCAGGACATCAATAAGGTGCATCAGGACATCAATAAGCTGCTCCCTAACATATGACTGTAAGTCGCTTTGGATAAAAGCGTCTGCTAAATGGCATATATTATTATTATATTATTATAAATCTGCATCAGGACATCAATAATCTGCTCCCTAACATTATAAACCTGCATCAGGACATCAATAAGGTGCATCAGGACATCAATAAACTGATCCCTAACATTATAAACCTGCATCAGGACATCAATAACCTGCTCCCTAACATTATAAACCTGCATCAGGACATCAATAATCTGCTCCCTAACATTATAAACCTGCATCAGGACATCAATAAGGTGCATCAGGACATCAATAAACTGATCCCTAACATTATAAACCTGCATCAGGACATCAATAATCTGCTCCCTAACATTATAAACCTGCATCAGGACATCAATAACCTGCTCCCTAACATTATATACCTGCATCAGGACATCAATAAGCTGCTCCCTAACATTATAAACCTGCATCAGGACATCAATAATCTGCTCCCTAACATTATAAACCTGCATCAGGACATCAATAACCAGCATCAGGACATCAATAACCTGCTCCCTAACATTATAAACCTGCATCAGGACATCAATAAACTGCATCAGGACATCAATAATCTGCTCCCTAACATTATAAACCTGCATCAGGACATCAATAACCAGCATCAGGACATCAATAATCTGCTCCCTAACATTATATACCTGCATCAGGACATCAATAAACTGCTCCCAGACATTATAAACCTGCATCAGGACATCAATAACCAGCATCAGGACATCAATAATCTGCTCCCAGACATTATAAACCTGCATCAGGACCAATAATCTACTCCCTAACATTATAAACCTGCATCAGGACATCAATAACCTGCATCAGGACATCAATAACCTGCTCCCTAACATTATATACCTGCATCAGGACATCAATAAGCTGCTCCCTAACATTATAAACCTGCATCAGGACATCAATAATCTGCTCCCTAACATTATAAATCTGCATCAGGACATCAATAAGCTGCTCCCTAACATTATAAACCTGCATCAGGACATCAATAATCTGCTCCCTAACATTATAAATCTGCATCAGGACATCGATAATCTGCTCCCTAACATTATAAACCTGCATCAGGACATCAATAACCAGCATCAGGACATCACTAACCTGCTCCCTAACATTATAAACCTGCATCAGGACATCAATAAACTGCATCAGGACATCAATAACCTGCTCCCTAACATTATAAACCTGCATCAGGACATCAATAAGATGCTCCCAGACATTATATACCTGCATCAGGACATCAATAACCTGCTCCCTAACATTATATACCTGCATCAGGACATCAATAAGTTGCTCCCTAACATTATAACCCTGCATCAGGACATCAATAATCTGCTCCCTAACATTATAACCCTGCATCAGGACATCAATAACCTACTCCCTAACATAAATCTGCATCAGGACATCAATAACCTGCTCCCAGACATTATATACCTGCATCAGGACATCAATAATCTGCTCCCAGACATTATAAACCTGCATCAGGACATCAATAAACTGCTCCCTAACATTATAAACCTGCATCAGAACATCAATAACCAGCATCAGGACATCAATAAACTGCATCAGGACATCAATAATCTGCTCCGTAACATTATATACCTGCATCAGGACATCAATAAGATGCTCCCTAACATTATAAATCTGCATCAGGACATCAATAACCAGCATCAGGACATCAATAATCTGCTCCCTAACATTATATACCTGCATCAGGACATCAATAAACTGCTCCCTAACATTATAAACCTGCATCAGGACATCAATAATCTGCTCCCTAACATTATAAACCTGCATCACGACATCAATAATCTGCTCCCTAACATTATAAACCTGCATCAGGACATCAATAAACTGCTCACTAACATTATAAACCTGCATCAGGACATCAATAATCTGCTCCCAGACATTATAAACCTGCATCAGGACATCAATAATCTGCTCCCTAACATTATATACCTGCATCAGGACATCAATAAGATGCTCCCTAACATTATAAATCTGCATCAGGACATCAATAAACTGCATCAGGACATCAATAATCTGCTCCCTAACATTATAAACCTGCATCAGGACATCAACAACCTGCTCCCTAACATTATAAACCTGCATCAGAACATCAATAATCTGCATCAGGACATCAATAACCTGCATCAGAACATCAATAACCTGCTCCCTAACATTATAAACCTGCATCAGGACATCAATAATCTGCTCCCTAACATTATAAACCTGCATCATGACATCAATAATCTGCATCAGGACATCAATAACCTGCATCAGGACATCAATAATCTGCTCCCTAACATTATAAATCTGCATCAGGACATCAATAACCAGCATCAGGACATCAATAATCTGCCCCCTAACATTATATACCTGCATCAGGACATCAATAAACTGCTCCCAGACATTATAAACCTGCATCAGGACATCAATAACCAGCATCAGGACATCAATAATCTGCTCCCAGACATTATAAACCTGCATCAGGACCAATAATCTACTCCCTAACATTATAAACCTGCATCAGGACATCAATAACCTGCATCAGGACATCAATAACCTGCTCCCTAACATTATAAATCTGCATCAGGACATCAATAATCTGCATCAGGACATCAATAATCTGCTCCCTAACATTATAAACCTGCATCAGGACATCAATAATCTGCTCCCTAACATTATAAATCTGCATCAGGACATCAATAATCTGCTCCCTAACATTATAAACCTGCATCAGGACATCAATAAGGTGCATCAGGACATCAATAAACTGATCCCTAACATTATAAACCTGCATCAGGACATCAATAACCTGCTCCCTAACATTATAAACCTGCATTAGGACATCAATAATCTGCTCCCTAACATTATAAACCTGCATCAGGACATCAATAACCTGCTCCCTAACATTATATACCTGCATCAGGACATCAATAAGCTGCTCCCTAACCTTATAAACCTGCATCAGGACATCAATAATCTGCTCCCTAACATTATAAACCTGCATCAGGACATCAATAACCAGCATCAGGACATCAATAACCTGCTCCCTAACATTATAAACCTGCATCAGGACATCAATAAACTGCATCAGGACATCAATAACCTGCTCCCTAACATTATATACCTGCATCAGGACATCAATAAGCTGCTCCCTAACATTATAAACCTGCATCAGGACATCAATAATCTGCTCCCTAACATTATAAATCTGCATCAGGACATCAATAATCTGCTCCCTAACATTATAAACCTGCATCAGGACATCAATAATCTGCTCCCTAACATTATAAACCTGCATCAGGACATCAATAACCTGCTCCCTAACATTATATACCTGCATCAGGACATCAATAAGCTGCTCCCTAACATTATAAACCTGCATCAGGACATCAATAATCTACTCCCTAACATTATAAACCTGCATCAGGACATCAATAACCAGCATCAGGACATCAATAACCTGCTCCCTAACATTATAAACCTGCATCAGGACATCAATAAGCTGCTCCCAGACATTATATACCTGCATCAGGACATCAATAACCTGCTCCCTAACATTATATACCTGCATCAGGACATCAATAAGCTGCTCCCTAACATTATAACCCTGCATCAGGACATCAATAATCTGCTCCCTAACATTATAACCCTGCATCAGGACATCAATAACCTACTCCCTAACATAAATCTGCATCAGGACATCAATAACCTGCTCCCAGACATTATATACCTGCATCAGGACATCAATAATCTGCTCCCAGACATTATAAACCTGCATCAGGACATCAATAAACTGCTCCCTAACATTATAAACCTGCATCAGAACACCAATAACCAGCATCAGGACATCAATAACCTGCATCAGGACATCAATAATCTGCTCCGTAACATTATATACCTGCATCAGG